>NW_015506587.1:133060-136693 GCF_001515645.1 Sinocyclocheilus grahami
GTAGCGCTGTAATTCTGCCAGAGATACACTAAAAAGAAGACTTGGACTATGCGCATAAACCTTGCGCGCAGTATACAAACAAACATGGAACAATACATTTATTAATCTGTGTTAATGTTAGTTAATAAAAAGACAATCGTTCAGTGTTTGTTCATGTTTTTGTTGCTGTTACGTGACGTAGCGGTGTCTGACTAGGGGCGAGACGTGGGCTGATGACGTTATCGTTTCAGAAAATATACGGATTCGCTGTCCACACGAAAATACAAGGGTGGCGTTTTCAGATTTATCCACTCTGGGACCCGGTTTCAAAAAATTTGGGTTTCCCTCCCAAAAACGAAATGCCAATACGATACAAAATGTATGCGTATACAGCTAAACGCGTCTCTGTGTGGACGGGACCTAAAAGATTTTTAAAATCTTATAAGATCTTCAAGATGGTAAATGATTTATGTCCGCACAAATCATTTGTGATCTAGCTTCACCTCCAGAAGACGCGAGTATAAGTTTTTTAATGATTCTTTGCAAATCGCCTTTCTTAATAAAGTGCTAATTAGCAAGTTTCAAGATGAATGTGTCTAAAGTAAACAGTCCCTCAGAGAGCGGCTCAGAAGAGAGGGCAGCAGAGCTCATTAACATTTAAAGGAAAATGCTACAAAACTGCTTGCTCTGAAAAAAGCTGTTTTTGACAGTGTTTTTACACTACCATTGAGAAATTTTAACCAAACCATGTTACAGACTTTTCATTAAGACCCTAAAGAATCATATCAACTTGTGGAAAATGGGCATCGGATGACCCCTTTAAAAAGATAAGAAATGTACACTTTTATTGAGCAAAAACACATGAAATTGATCAAAAGTGACATTTATAATATTACAAACAAAATTCAATTTGAAATAAATCTTTATATTCATCAAAGAATCCAGGGGAAAAGTATCATGGTTTCCACAAAAAAATCTTTAAAAAAATACATATTAAGCAGCAAAAGCTGTTTTCAATATTGATAATGATAAGAACCATTATTAATAATCAAACACCAATAATAACTGGTAATATTTGAGCAGCATATAAGCGTATTACAATGATCTGAAAGATCATGTGACACTGAAGACTGGAGTAATGATGCTGAAAATTCAGCTTTGCATCACAGGAATTACATTTAAAAATATATTAAAATAGAAAGCGTCTTTTAAATTGTAATATTTTGCAATATTACTGTTTTAGTGTATTTTTGATCAAATAAATGCAGCCTTGGTGAGCAGAGGAAACTTCTTAAAAAACATAATTATTCCAAACTTTTATTGTGTATCTAGAGCTAAACATCTCATGTACTGCTCGCAAGTCATAGACAACATTTGGTCCTTGTGTATCTTCCAGTTATTGAAAGCTGAAGGAGAACAACAATGCAGAACATCAAGTGTGTCGTGGTTGGAGATGGTGCCGTTGGGAAGACCTGCCTCCTGATTTCCTTCACCACCAACGCCTTTCCTAAAGAATACATCCCCACTGTTTTTGACAACTACAGCGCACAGCTTGCTGTAGACTCTAAAGTCGTCAGTCTGAACCTGTGGGACACCGCGGGACAGGAGGAGTACGACCGTCTACGGACCCTCTCCTACCCACAGACCAACATCTTCATCATCTGCTTCTGCATCGCCAGTCCCTCGTCCTATGAGAACGTCAAGCTAAAGTGGTACCCCGAGGTGTCAGAACACTGTCCTAATGTTCCCATCCTGCTGGTGGGGACTAAAAAGGATCTGAGAGATGATCCAGAGGTGCTGAAGAAGCTCAAGGAGAAGAACCTGTCGGTGGTGTCCCAGCAGCAGGGGGTGGCACTGGCCCGACAAATCCAGGCCAGCAAGTACATGGAGTGTTCAGCACTCAGCCAGGACGGGGTGAAGGAAGTGTTTACGGAAGCTGTTCACGCGTTCCTCAACCCCAAATCACAAGCCCCCAAGAAATCATGTGTGCTACTATAAATAACATGGGACCTGAATATATGTATTTTTATATGGGGTATTTGTTTTATGTACAAATAAACGAAAATCTTTAAAATACAATCTTAAACATCTTAAAAAGTATCAATGTTTTTACATTATATAACAAAATATCATACAAAGTGGTATTTATTTCAAAGAGAAATGAAACACTTTTAAAAAATATTAATATTTTAGAATGTAATATAAATAATGTTGATCAGACAAATTAACTTTTATAAGTGTTTAGAATGTTCTCCAATTTTTATTTTTTTTATTTTTTTTTGGAGTTCACAAAACTGACACATCATAAGACATCTGAATTTTTTCATTGCTTCGAATTTAATGAACTTGTTTCTTTTAATTTTGAGGAACTTAAATTTTACTGAAACTGGGCTGGGGATTTCTATTTCCCAGCATGCTTTGCCATGACACTCAAAAGGGTAATGCTAAAAAAAGTAAATGCTAAAATTAATTGTCATAGTTTGTGGCTTCTTATGAAGCAATTTGCATGCTTTCGTGTACTTTCTTTTGTGTTGAATTTCAAACCTCTTGTTAGTGAGAGCAGAAGAAACGAGAAACATTCACTTCCCTCGTCTAAATCCTCAGCTATTTCTGGCACAGTTTGCAGCAGTCTTGGTTTTGTTGTATGTCTGGTGTCACAAGAGAACAGAATGACAGAATTAGTCCCTTTTTAGCTTGAAAAATAAAATTAAATAAAATCAATCTCAGGGTTGCAAATAAAAATACAAACTCTAGCTCTAAGAAAAGCTCTAGAAGAAATATTACTGTGAGTGAGACATTGGACCAGATCTGATCCCTCGTCTCACAGAGTTACATGGGGTTTTATTTGCCTCAGTGTGATTTGAAAGTAAAATGAAGTAGACTAACATGAGACTGCTGCAGTTTTATTATCAGGCAAACACTGCTGTCCATTCACTTAAACCCTGACCACAAGCCATGGAATTTGACAGTGAAATCAGTGTTATGGCCTCTGACAAACACAAAACAACACGCTTGTCTTTGTTTGGAACTTGTGTTGGCTTGCATTATGTTTGAACATTTTCTTTCTCATTCATTCATTTAATTATACAAATACGATCTCCAGTTTCCAAATACATCCAATTTGCAAATCTATTTATAAATACATCAATTTATTTGATCATGTAAAATATATATTTTTCCTTGTCACATAATGATCACATGATTATGAGATAATCTTCAGTCTGATGTGGTAAGATGCAGTATGACTCTACAGTTAAATCATGTGCTAATACTGCCAGCCTGTGGTCAAAGATTGAAAGCACCTCATTTAAACCTGCTAAACATGATGGAGAGCTGCTGGTTGGATAATGGTGAAATTAGTGTACTGCTGTGAGGTCAGCCAATGGTCATCAATTTTTGTATGACAATTGCATTAAATATTTTATTAATCTGTTGCCAGGGGTGTGAAGCTTTATCTATCTATCTATCTGTCTGTCTGTCTGTCTGTCTGTCTGTCTGTCTGTCTGTCCGTCCGTCCGTCCGTCCGTCCGTCCATCTATCTATCTATCTATCTATCTATCTATCTATCTATCTATCTATCTATCTATCTATCTATCTATCTATCTATCTATCTATCTATCTATCTATCTATCTATCTATCTATCTATCTATTGC
>NW_015506587.1:137106-153975 GCF_001515645.1 Sinocyclocheilus grahami
CTATCTATCTATCTATCTATCTATCTATCTATCTATCTATCTATCTATTGCCAGGGGTGTGAAGCTTTATTTATTTATTTATTTATTTATTTGCCAAATAATGACACTATTGTCTTCTTTAAAATATTTTTTGACAGCAAAAACATCAGTAATTTCATAATAAAATTTTGCAACACTTATTTTCCTGTTTATTTCTGTGAAGCTGCTTTCAAACTCGTTGTATTATATAATAATTCAGACAGCCTGTCTGAAAACCTGCGCTGACCAACTGGCCCCCATCTTCTCACAGATCTTCAACCCTCCAAGAACTTACATCCAGAGTGAGGAAAAGGGCTCAGAAAATCACTCTGGATCCATCACATCCAAGCCATCTCCTTTTTGAACTTTTGCCATCTGGTCGGCGTTACAGAGCACCGAATACCAGGACAGCCAGGCACAAGAACAGTTTCTTTCCCCAGGCAATCTACCTCATGAACAGTTAATGTTCTCCCATTGTGCAATTAAAGTACAGTATGTGCAATAACCTTATACTTATTTATCACCCTAAACCCTAGTACATCCCTACAACTTATTTTATTTTATTATATTCCTATTCCATCTATAGCACACCTGTACATACAATTTATTCTTTTTTTTTTTGTGGTTTATATTTATGCATGTGTATTTTATTCACATCTCACTTTTATTATCTGTGTGTTGTTGTTGTCTCAGTGTACTGGAAGCTTGTGACACTATAACAAATTCCTTGTATGTGCAAACATACTTGGTTATAAAGCTCTTTCTGATTCTGATTCTGATTCTGATAACATAGCTATACAAAGATTATATATATAAATAACATAGATGGACGGACATAATATTAGTAATATGTAGTCAAATGTATTTAAATCATTATTATTTATTTATTAAGAAAAAAGTTAAGAAATTGTGAACTGTTTAAAATTTATGACATAACTGTTTTTTATTAATAAATAATATTATTAATAATAAATACATGTGAACTCAATGGCAGCAAAAAGTGGACTTTTTTTTTTACATATATAATACGATGTCAAATAGAGTGAGGCACAGAGGCTGGATTACACACGTGCTCTGTTTGGAGGATTAAACGGTTTAGTGTCTCCGTGTTTTATTGACTTTCATACAGCAGCTGTCATCTGGAGTTGAAAGACTAGATCTTCAATGAATCGAATATCTGTTCACTTCTCATTTAAAGCCCCATAGCATAGCTTCAGTAAACTAAACAGCGAGATGACTGCCAAGAATGTGCAATATTTTGCCTTTTTTACCTCCTGCTTGATGTTTGTGCCAGGTAATGCTTTCTTCTTTCTTACATATCAATCTGCCACTGTGCTGTTGTTCACAACTGTTTGATTTTGATTTTTTTTTTGCAGGTTTTTAGGTCTTAAACCCTCTTTAAATTCCTTTTAAACAGTCTAATATTTAGTCAAAAGTACAACTTATAGTAAAAAGTGACATTGAAGTGAAAGTGCATTATTGATGCATTGATTTCCATCTGCTGATAATTTGTATTTATCTATTTCTGTGTATTGACATCACATTGTCAATCCAACATGATAATCCTTTCTGTAAATCTCTTTTAAAGCTTCACTGACATGACAAAGCAGTTGCAAACATCTGGCAAAGTCTAGACCTGTGTCTATATCACTCAAAGGTTTTCATGTAGTGTTCAGTGCCTACTTAAATAATCACTTTCCTCTTATGCGCTGCACTTTATGGGGTACCATCTAACCCTATAGTGAGACACCATGTTCTGTGCTACTGGGGCATGTTGTCACAAAGTGTCAGTGTGTTTCATGAACTGCATCTTTTTATTTTTCTGGACAATAACAGTGGGAATATTCAATATTGGTATACTGACCAGCTGCTTAATGGTAGATACACTCAATCGCTTGTGTTGTACAGCTTCAGATGAGTAATCTAGCAGGAAATCTCATCCCTCCACTCCTCCCGATTAAGCCATCTGTCATGTGGGCATGTGTTATCCATCACAAGTGCTGTTATGTGGCTCTGATTGACAGGCAGCTCTGATCTATTGCTGTAATACAAAACCACATCAATCAAACTCAAATATGTAATAAAACTGAAAAGTTATTATTTGGTTTACCTTAGGATGAATCTTGCTTTGTCTTTGCTTTGTTATATTCCAACATTTGTAAGTCGTCATCTGTTAAATGAATAAATGCACGGTCTAAAAACTCGCCAGATCACATTTAGACTAATTTAAAATGTTTTTTTAAAGAAGTCTCTTATGCTCATCAAGGCTGCATTTATTTTATAAAAAATGCAGTAAAATTGTTAATATTTGTGAAAAATTATTACAATTTAGAAGAACTGTTTTATATGTGAAAACACATTAAATATAATTTATTCCTGTGATGGCAAAAGCTGAATTTTCAGCATCATTACTCCAGTCTTCAGTGTCACGTGATCCTTCAGATATAATTTTATTGTGATTTGCTGCTCAAGAAACATTTATTATAATTATCAGTGTTGGAAACAATTGTGCTGTTGCACAAAAAAAAACTTATTTTTATTAAATTATTCATTGATTCATTGGATTGATGAAAATAAAGTTCCAAAGAATTTATTTGAAATAGAAAGCCTTTTAAACATTATAAATGTATTTATTGTCCCTTTCGATAAATTTACATCCTTGCTGAATACAAGTATTCAACTTCGCCATTACAAATTAAATTTTTAAATATTCAAACCGAAAACAGTTTTCTTTCTTTCTTTCTTTCTTTCTTTTTTCCCAGTTTGCTGGGGGGCCAATGGGATCTATGCCCAGAAACTGCTCAATGATTTATTTAGAAACTACACAAGTGCGCTGAGGCCAGTGGAGGACACAGAAGACATCCTGAACGTCACACTACAGATCACCCTCTCCCAAATCATTGACATGGTAATCTGCCACATACACTAAACAATGCTGGATTAAATACAACCAAGTGCTGGGTAAAATAGGGACAAACCCAGCAATTAGGTTGTATTTAACCCAGCATTTTTTGTGTAATACACAAAACCACAGCCTACCAGAAAATGAGCTCAAATGAGGACACTGTAGAGAAAATGTTGTCGTTCTGCTGGATAAGTCAAGTCAAGTTTATTTGTACAGCGCTTTTCACGATACAAATCATTGCAAAGCAACTTTACAGCAAATTAAGTTTCTACAATATTTAGTGGTAGCTTATCAGTGGTGACTGTCAGTTAATGTACATATGGCAGAAATGTACGGAAAAATAAATTTAAGACATAATAAAACAGACGATGAACACTATTAACAAACACAGATAAATGTGCAAGCATCATGAATACGCTATAAGTTATATAAGGAGTAAGGAAAAGTCAGTAAGGAAAGAAATTACCATTTTAAAATAGTGACTAAATTAATCCATTTTACATGATTTTTGGTTGGAGTATGGTTGGATAAAAAAAGGTTTGTTATATCTGGTAAAATTGTTATATCTTTTTAAAAACAAAGTTCAATAGCCCTTTTGATGAGTTAAGGAGGCTAACTAGTTAGTGATGAAGTGAAGATTTTTTGAGTGTTGTTAAGGATGCCTGCCATTCAAATGAAATCTTTCTGTAAACTGGCCAGACAAAAGCTTTATTTTAATTTATTTGCTCATACATCGAACCATGCACCTAAAGATGCTTTATTTTCTCTCTAAGGCAAGCAATATAAATTGCTGAGTGTACCCTTCTGTTACAGGACGAGCGTAACCAGATTCTGTCGGCGTATTTATGGATACGGCAAGTGTGGATTGACAAGTATCTCACCTGGGATAAGGATAACTATGACGGGCTTGACACCATCCGTATACCTGGTAGTTATGTATGGAGACCCGATATAGTCCTATATAACAGGTCAGATTGGTATTGAGATTGCCATTTTTGTTTGCTCTTTCTTTTTTCCCCACATGGAGGCACAAGCTCAACACTTAATTAAAGCATTTATGATTGAGTGTTCAGAGAAGCATATGCTCCTGTTTTTAAGGCTCTAAGTAATATTGTTAGGCAATTATTTTACTTCAAATAAAAATAAATAAAAAATAATTAAAAAGATCAAATGGAGCGATATTCAAGTATGATTCTATAGCTGCCCCTGCATTGAATTTAGAGGATATTGTGCACCTCTTATTAGAATATATTAGTAAAAATTGTATTAGTCTTGGCTTCAAACAGACTACCACGCTATAATTTGAATAAATTTGTCCATGTTAGTCTTTTATCGTGGCATCTATTTCAATTAAATCCACCCGAACGACATCTAAGAACGAAATAGTTTTTGTCATGTCAGTTATGTACTGTACACCCTCTACATAGATAGTGAAAACCCATCAAAGGAATAGTTCACTCAAAAATGAAAATACTCAGTATTTACTCATGAACAAACCCAAATTCATTTTTCACTGAATTGTTAACTGCTATGACCAGATCAGGAAGTCATTAAGTTAGATTCAATTAGACAAATTAATGAATTAACCTGTCAGACCAGTTCAGTGACTTGAATCAAATCACTCTTTAAGCAAATGTTAATCTTGTGCCTTCAGATTCTTTCTCAACCACTTTCTTTGCCGTTTTAGGGGAACCTAATGACTCTACAGTGGCTATAAAAATAAAAAACACACTCCTGTTAAAATTGCAGCTTTTTGAGGAGTAAAAATTAATCCAAGTAAAATCACGCTAGATGTTGTTTGGGGGAAACAAAAAAACTGTGGGTCTTCATGAAAAATCTGAAGATGAAGGCATCTTTCAGCACAATAATGACCTCAAACACAAATCGAAGTCAACAATGGAATGGCTTCAGAAGAAGAAGGTTTTAAAATGTCCAGTGACCAGTCAAATTCCAGACTTAAATTTTATTGAAAGAAACCTGTCAAATGACTTGAAGAGGACTGTATACATAAGATCCCCCTGAAATATGATCAATCTGCTGATCTTTTGCACGGAAGCGTGGAAAACATTGACTAATCAAGATGGGCTAAGCTGATAGAATCTTAATCAAAAAGACTGAGTGCTTTAGTTGAGAGGTATGTACACTTTTTCTACCAGGTTAAATTTCTATTCTTCATTTTAATTTGTTTGTTTCTTGAATTTTGAGTCTTTTTACTTAGATTAATTAGATTAATCTTACAAAGCTGAAATTGTTAACAGGGGTGTGGACTTTTTATGCCCACTGTAAAATGACCCTAATTACTCTACCGTTTACTGTAGAATATTCTATGTCTTGCAGCGCTGATGATCACTTCACCAGCACTATGGACACCAACGTCGTTATCCGTCATGATGGCCAGATCATGTGGGATGCTCCAGCCATCACCAAAAGCTCCTGTAAAGTTGACGTCTCGTTCTTCCCCTTTGACGCCCAGCAGTGTCGTCTGACCTACGGGTCATGGACCTACAACGGCAACCAGCTTGACATTCTGAACGCCATGGAGAGCGCAGATCTCGCAGACTTGGTGGACAACGTGGAATGGGAGGTGCTGGGAATGCCGGCCAAGAGAAATGTCATTCTGTACGGCTGTTGTGCAGACCCTTATCCGGACGTGACGTACACTCTGAAACTGAAGAGAAGGGCTTCGTTTTATGTGTTCAACTTGCTCATTCCCTGTGTGATGATCTCTTTCTTGGCTCCGCTGGGCTTCTATCTACCTGCAGACTCTGGAGAGAAGGTGTCACTGGGGGTCACTGTGATGTTAGCACTCACCGTGTTTCAGCTGTTGGTAGCTGAGATCATGCCTCCCTCAGAGAATGTACCTCTTATAGGTGAATCATTTAGATATGATTAAAGTTTATGTAAATACAAAGCTTTAATATAAAGTCAGCCATAAGGTAAACTTTATAGCATAAATAGTAAGCATATGTTATTCAAAAATCAGCCTGGGCATTTTAGATCTTTTTTTATTTATTTAGCTAACTATTCAGTTTTGTGTCACTTTTGTGTCTCTTATGTAGATCCGAAATCGCCCCCTATACCCTCATTCACTATTCTCTACATTAGGCCACTAATACAGTTCACTTGAAGGAGTAAATGAAAACGAGTTGCGTCTCTTTGCCATACTCCCTGCATCCCTGCAGGCGCTACTTCATCGAAGCTGGTTTGCGCCCGGCCGGATGTGCTTTTATGCTTTCTGGTGCTTACGTCACCCTGCTCGTGACGTCTCGCTGCTCCATTGGACGGATTTGACACGTGCTTCAGAACGCGGTCACGCAAGGGCGTTCCCAAAGCGACTCGACGCAGCGTCTCGTTCCCTCGGGGAACCATGGTTACATACGTAACCTAGAGACGTTTGTGCTTGCTGTTTAATAATCATTTGAAACTGTCAAACTAGCAGCTCTGGTTGTAAGATGAAAGGATTTATCTTGAACTCTGTCATGAAAATAAACCCTAATTTAACAATTGAATATAATACATTTTCAATGAATGTATTCCTGGATTGTATTACGCTGTATGCCGTGGATGAGCGCTTTGTGAAATTAATGGATGGATGGATGATTCAGCTGTGGGTGCCGTCTTCTGGTGAGACACCAATTAATTTGGCGCACGACTTGCAAAGTGCATTATGGGTATTCTCTAGCTTTTGAGCATATATCAGTTGCACACTCGTTATTGCTGTGCATTGTGGGATTGAATGAGTGCACTCGATAATGTCCACTAAGGTTTCGGACACCACTAAAGCTGGCTGTCCCCTCAAATAGTGCCCTACTTAAGGGTATAGAGGGCGATTTCGGACACAGGGCACGTTTTTTTAGCGAATCAATTTCACAATGCTCAACCAGTGTAGTCCGATTCTCAAACGAATGACTCTGAGTCGGTTATTTTTAGTAAATTAAAATCATACAGCTTACATAGTGCAGCTATCAGTGTGAATACTGACTGCTTGTTCATATGACAAAGTGTGAAGATGCATGTTATGTGTTTTGTCAGTTGCATTTTATAAATATTAAATACATAACCACATTTCTTCGTTAGTTAATACAGAATGAGAAGTATTGGCTTCTAACAAAAAGACTCTAAGTGTGTAAACATACCTTTGGCACAAATTATTTTAAATTCATTCATTTTTTTAAATCATCTCATTATTTGGCAATGGGATTTATTTTTTCTTGACTATTTAACTACTAAAATAGCAAAGCCTACAGGAAGTTGAGGCCTAATGGTTAGAGAGTCGGACTTGTAACCCAAAGATCGTGAGTTTGAGTCTTGGTACTGGCAGGGATTGTAGGTGGGGGGAGTGAATGACCAGCACTCTCTTCCACCTTCAAAACCACGACTTAGGTGCCCTTAATAAGCAAGGCACCAAACCCCTAGTATGGAGTTTGAAAATCCATGAGTACGGAACACCATACTTGGTCACTCACTCACTTTTTACATTTTCATTCTGAACTTGTCAAACTAATATAATCTTTTATTGGCAATATCATTGAGACAAAACGTTTCTAGGAGTGAATGACCAGCACTCTCTTCCACCTTCAAAACCACGGCTTAGGTGCCCTTAATAAGCAAGGCACCAAACCCCTAGTATGGAGTTTGAAAATCCATGAGTACGGAACACCATACTTGGTCACTCACTCACTTTTTACATTTTCATTCTGAACTTGTCAAACTAATATAATCTTTTATTGGCAATATCATTGAGACAAAACGTTTCTGAACTTTCTCTTATGTTCTACAGGAAAGTATTACATAGCCACGATGACCATGATCACTGCATCCACTGCCCTCACCATCTTTATTATGAACATACATCACTGTGGCCCCGAGGCCAAACCCGTCCCAAACTGGGCCAAGAAATTCATCCTGCAGTATCTGGCCAGGATTTGCTTCGTCTACGAAGTTGGCGAGAACTGCATGACCTCACAGCCAGAGAGACCAGACCCTCAACCACCAAAACCGCCCGACTCCAACTGCAACATGAACGGCCAAGCTGGGAAAGATGACTTTGTGTTCAAATTTGAGAGAAGTCAGGAGGCCACGTCTCCAAAGCTCCCAGGTGACACCGAAGACACGTCTCAGCACATGAGTCCGGCGTGCTCATTGGGAAAACACCCCACCTGTCACTATGGCGTGTGGAAGGAGGGAGTGTTCATGAGCATGGATTGCACTGATGGGGCGGCAGAGGCGGGAAAAGCCACAGGAAGAGGAGAGGATGGATACAGAGATCATGATGGTGGGCTCAAAGCGCAGTGCAAGTGTGAGCAGCAGCATCTCATGAGGAATATTGAATATGTCGCAAACTGTTACCGCGATCAGAGAGCTACAGCGAAAAGAACCGGAGAGTGGAAAAAGGTCGCAAAGGTTCTGGACCGATTCTTCATGTGGCTGTTTTTCATTATGGTTTTCTTCATGAGCCTGCTAATAATGGGGAAAGCCATATGACATGAAATAAAGACAAAACTGAAAGGATATAACTGATTATATAAAGGATGGCATACCAGTTTGCCATTATAACAAAACAGAATGTCTAGAAGAGGTTCATTTTGCAAAAACAATCAGCTAGATATACATTATCCCACTTACAAAAATTGACAAAATATATGTATTTAAGTTTAAATTATTTTATTATGTGAGAAAAGAAGTGACTATGGAGTGACACGAGACAGTACACCTAAAGAGGTCAATATGTAAAATTACTTCAGCATATAATACAGCAATTGACCAATTAGAATCAAGCATTCCAAAGAGCCGTTTAACATAACTTATCATAAAACTATTTAGCATGCATATTTTTTGATTGAACAATAAAATATTTTTTGCTGTATTTACAGACATAAATAATTGTGAGTAAATGTATACTATTATAAACTAAGCAAATCCTGTCCTCTCCTCTGATCAAAATGCCTGAAACAGAAGCATTAAAACACTGATGACAGATGTTGTGGTGCTTTGTTGTTTGTTGTATTTTTTCTCCATGTCTCTCGGAGCTTAATCTTCATTTTATCCTTTGCCCTCACAGCTGAACTATGTCATTCTACAAGCGGTGGATCTCTTTTCTGTCTGTGCATGTCAATATAGGTCCTCCCTTTCAAGAGTTAATAAAGTCTTTGTTAATAAAGTCTAACGTCTTTGCAAAGTGAAGATCATCTTTACCACACATTTTTTTCATTTCTTTCAAAAAACTCATCCTGTTTTCTCTGGCTAATGATACATTTGTATCAAAGTATGGCTTTTTTTTGTACAGAAATATGCTATTTAATTTCATATAACTGCATGTACAACAATCACCCATTTGTGCAAGTCCATAAAATGAGGAAGTTCTCCAATAGAGGAAGGATGCATCTTGTACACCTCTGAGCTGCTTCTGCAGTTCTAAAATTAAAGCTTACGAGAACACTGTGAATGGTTTGACTCAAAGCGGTAAGGTCAAATATAAGGACTTGTTTGAAAGAGTGAAATAAATCATTTGATTTAAATTTTTAATTTCTGAAAATTTTAATTATGTTGGTTTTTGATTATTCTGAAATTGTAAAATATCATGTTGTGTTCAAATTTCATCCTTCCTGTGTTTTAGAGGATGAGGACGCTTAATTAAAAAGCACCACAATTAAATTGTCATTTTGCAGTTTATTTTAAAATGCAAAGAATGAAATGTACAAAGTGTGTAAATAAAGCTGAGTAAAAACTGTACTTGCATTTGTACAACACTATGTTGTAAGTATGTCCCATTAGTTCATCAGAAGTGTTATGCAGTTGTGGTCCTCACATCCACTTGAACCAAATACAGGCAATATGTCATGCCAGTACACAAGACATCAAGTGCAAAGACCACAAAGTGTGAGTATTGGGACAGGCCTAAATGCAATGTGGTGATCTGATCACAAAACACTTAATAAACGATTTACGCCTGTATTAAGGGCTGGCCACTTGTGACTGGATCATAAAATGCATATTAATACCAGGTGGAAACAGGCTTAAAAAGTGAATCAAAAATCTTAAACTAGACATGTTTTCTTCCCTCTGTGCTCGCTATATCTCTGGCCGAAGATGCGTTCTTTTATCCTGCTATCCCATTCCCCACATGTTATATTACGCTATGTATATTGATTTTTAAAATACAAACCCCCCCAAGCCGCATACTAGTGCAAACTCATGTTTAAGGCATTTTAAATAGGAAATAACATGACAAGAGGATGCATTTTATACATTGTTACTTGTGTGCTGCTTCTGCAGTTCGAAAAACTAAAGCTTCTGAGAACATTGTGAAGGGGTTGACTTGGGAAAACGGTAAGAAGCTCTCTCTTTAGTGCCATATCCATAGCAGGCAATGTATAGTTTGTTTAGAAATGCTAAATGCTAAAGTAACGTTTTTTTTTTCTTTTCTTTTTTTCTGTGCAGATTTGTGGAACACATTTAAAATGCAGATCATCCCAAGTTGTGCAATCCTCTTTATTTTGATATCAAATATGTTGTGTACAAGTATAAATCTTGTGTACATATTGTGATGTTTATAATGTTTTACATTTAACTTAAAATATGGTTCAGATTACAGCCCGCAATGTACAGCGTAATTAAACAGAATTTACAGCGTAGGTCTACCTATTTGTTACTATAGAGTAGCCTACCTCCACAGTACCTACTTCTAGGTATAAGGGAACAATATGCAATGTTTGGGGAATAAGGGGGTAATAGCCTGCAAAATTATAAAGCATTTATACTGTAAGTATTTTATAACTAAAGGGCACCTATTCTGAAATTACGTGGAATGTATGACACACACAGACCGCAATTTTCCATCAGCATAACTTACAGCTGAACGTACGTGTAGGTAAACAGAAACAATGTGCAACGTTTGGGGGATAAGGGGGTAATGACTTGGAAAATTAAAAGTATTTATACTATTAGTATTTCATAAGTAAGGTGTAACTATTCTAATATTATGTGGTATGCATGATCTACTATGTTAGGCAACAATATTATGATTTAGAACAAGTTGCCTTATTGTAATAACAAAATATATGATGCAGTGTATTTTTACACTACGTACTTATTGTATTATTACAACATATATCTTACATGACATTGATACAAATAGTAAACTGTAGTATACTATAGCATAATTTAAAATGTGACCACAGTTTATTTAAGAATATATGCTATAGTATGTACTAGTGTTTCTTTATGTGGGATCATGGAGATTACTGAACAGAAAAGTATGGGGAAATGATGTAATGAGTTTCTGCTATGATTTGATTTAGAAATTTCCATATGAAAACGTACTTGATGAAAGAGCATTGCATATGGTCATCTCAGCATTGAGTCATGTCAGCAGCATTGTACCGTCGAGGTGCAATACAGTGGAAAACTAGATTACTAGTTTCCAGCTGCTCCCAGGATATAATAATTAATACTACTAATGATAATAATGTATGCATTTAGCAGACGACTTACAGTGCATTCAGGCTATACATTTTTTACCAGTATGTGTGTTCCCTGGGAATCAAACCCACAACCTTTTGCGCTGCTATCGCAAATCTCTACCACTGAGCCACAGGAACATAGCACATTTACAATTTCTATTACATTACTACTACTACTGTTACTACTAATAAAACAGATCTCTGGGGGCCCCAAAAGTGCGCAGGCCTTTAGAATCGTCCTAACCCTGACCACTCTCATCAAGACTTGCAGCAGAACTCTCTTTGCCAGCCATCCACTGGACTCACTTCCTTCCAATGAGTACTTGGTTACCAGCCTCCCCTATTCCCCTGGTCCGGGGAACCGTCTGATGTCCCATCTGTCGATTACTGGTTCCGAGAAAGCGAGAGGGTCTGGGACGCAGCTCACCATCAGCTTTAGCGGGCAGTGCGCAGAAGCACGACAACAGCAGACCTTATAAGGGCTGAAACTCCATCATACCAACCTGGTCAGAAGGTATGGCTGTCAACAAAGAAGCTCAGTCCCAGATATGTTGGCTCCTTCACCATCACCAAGCAGATAAACCCAGTCACGTACCAACTTCAGCTTCCCTCACAGTATGAGATTCACTCTTCCTTTCATGTGTCACTGCTTAAACCTCACCATCCTCCTGTTTCTGTCTCCACAGAGCCTGGCCCGATGGAAGAACCCCCTCTTCCGTTAATCCAGGAGGATGGTGCCATCTACAAGGTCAACGAGATCTTGGACTCCCGGCGCTGTGGTGGTCTCTCAGAATACCTTGTGGACTGGGAAGGCTATGGGCCAGAGGAACGTTCATGGGTTCCCAGAGTTGACATCCTCGATCCCACGCTGCTGGAAGCCTTCCACTCCACTCATCCAGATCGCCCTGGGCCCCCGAGGGAGAGGTAGGCCACCACGATGTCAGGGTCTTCGGCCCTCAGGAGCGGGCTGTGGAGGAGGGGATACTGTCACAGATCGGCCAGGCTCAGCCACCAGCCTATCACAGCGAACACCATCAACTGAGTACTGATTGCACACACCTGTTTGGAATTTGCACTCTCATCAAGACTCATACAAAAGCACACACCTCACTTCACTCCAGTGTCCGGTCTCGTTCATACGAAGTGGACGCTCTATGCTATCCGTGTGATACATTGAACTACCTACCTGCCTGTAGTACTTACCTCCTGTGTCTCCTCCAGTGTGTTCTCCTGTGTTCCATTCCTTCGTCTGTTCCAGTGATCATCTCCGTGGATATTCTCTGTACTCGTCTTCTGAGGTGTGTGCTGTCTTCTGTCTCCCGTCCACGATCACCTGCGAAACCAGAAACTGTGTTATATTCACCATCTATACAAAGAACAGCTACATTGCCTTTATTACTCACCTGCCATTACCATCTGCATCACTTGCTGTTAATAAACAACCAGTTTGTACTCTAATCATCTTTGTGAGTGTCCTTCCGTAACATAGATACACTAATCTTAAAATGTTTTCGTTTACATCATCTTCAAAATCAGTATTTTGTTTGATAACAGCTTTGTCATCAGATCCACCATTAAATGATACGATTTGATTATGAACTTGCTCTGCAGTAAATCGCTAAGCCTTGTCAAGATTTGCTGATGATACTTGAGAATTATTTTGTTTTTTCTGCTTCCGGTCACACTCATCACATAATTTATCTGACATCGGCCCCTTGAGAAAAAAGGGTGATATAATTTATTGAGACGTCAGATATTGCATATGCAGAGTATATGCACATCTGATGATACTTTGCATTAACAGTGAGATGGACCTTCTTTTTTACAGATCTTGATGTGCTCACCCCACAAATAAGCACCTCTCCCAAAGCGAATGTGGTTGAGGGTGACAAGGTGCAGATCACATGTAAGGTGCAATTTAACTCAGATCTTGAGTTGTACCTCACCAAAGGCAACACCCTTCTTCATGAATCTTATACAAGCTTCACACGCAGCCTCATAGTGAGAGCTGAGGATTCAGGGGACTATGTGTGTAAAGCAGTGAAAGGCTTTGTGCAAAAGAAGGCTATCGGCTAAATGTTGCAGGTAACTAACCACCATTTAACAAGAGAAATCTGCATCAGATTTCCACACAATTCAAATGTAAGTCACTCAGGTTGTACACATAACCATTTGTTTTTTTTTTACTTAACATTTTGACTAATCTTAAAATGTTTTCAGCTATCAATGAGTGTACTGTCAGCTCCATATGATATGATATTGTTTGATTTTTGTCATTATTATTGCATTAAAAAAGTTGTATTTTAATAATGACAGTTATGTGTTGAAATTGTAGTTAGAGGGGAATATCAAGATACATTTTCACCATTAAGAAATGAAAACTGAGTAATTTATCTTTTAATTTTTACAGATATTTTGCACATAATTCTGTACTTGTAGATTGTGCTCTGATTTGTTTATCATTTATTTCTATATTTTTTCATGAAAGTATGATGCATTATACTACACTACTTGCAATATGAAATATACTGCATAAGTGTTATTTTAGTATCATAGAGATACTATTTTTAATAGTATTTTGAATTAAGCTTAATTTTTATATTGACTGTTTTCATTTTAATTTTAGTTAAAGTTTTAGCAATTTTGTTCTGTGTTTTTGTAATGTTTTGTCATTTGTAAAAAAAAATAGAATTTTAATCATTTTTATTTTATTTTTTTATTTAGTTATTTTAGTTTTGAAAATGAGAAATTCTGCATATAATAGTAATAATAATAATAATAATAATAATAATAATATTTCAAGAAGCACAAGTTTGTATGGCTTTAGTTTTAGTTAACAGTAACAACCCTGGACTGCAGGATAATACAATTATGTTTTCTGACTCCATTTTCACTAATCTGAACTGTTCTCGAAGCCAATTTTGAGAATGAGCCCAGACCAGGTTTTTGAAGGAGAATGCTTCACTCTGACCTGCAGCAGTACTGTAATCTCCTCAGTGAAGATCGGAAAAGCAGACATAAATTATGTTTTGCTGAAAGATGGTCGATGCATTGCAGCAGTTGCCAAATACGATGACACTGCAAGCCTGGCCGGCAGTGGGAAATACTACTGTATATGGTGCCGGAACCCGGGATCCCTTGCAGTGAGTTTTCTGAGATTTACTTGGTCAGTCATCAGAATGAGGATTTTTTTCACAGTTGATCTTGTGAATGGATTAAAGCTGGCCTTCTGACCATGGAGTGGGTAAGTATGTTTTCATTCTCCATTTTGCATGGTATATAAATTAGAAGGTTGTAATTAGCTTCAATTGTCCCATTACTGTACACTTCGAGAACATTCAGACTCATCTCATCAGGGATGGAAGGGAACATTTCTGACAATGACGTATTGTTTGCTTTATGGAACAAAAAGGTTAAACCTAACTTGAGCAAATTCAGAATACAAGATCTCAATTCAGATGAGAGAATGCTTACATGGTGGAACATAATTGGTAAACATGAAATCAAAACAAGGTGAAATAATTGAGGCTTTAAACTACATACGTTGTATAAGGCTAAGTGAGTTAACAATGTGTCTAACTTTAAATATAGACGCTACATGTGAAGAACTGCATTCTAAAAATACAGAGGCACAAAAGTCAGAAGCTAAGATTCAAGATCTTCAATTGCAGCTAGATAACTTACTAGCTGAGCAGTTAATCCTAACTGAGAAGTGTAAAAATCGCAAGGACATCATTGCAGATCTCAAGGCTAAGCTTAAGGCACAAGAGTCCATGTCTCCCAAAACGCTTAACAGCGATGGGGCTAAAAAGCATGTTCACTTCTTAGAGGAAATTACTTGCTGTGATAATTCTGGAATGATTTGTTCAGAGGAAGCATGTGCCACTGCTCAAAAAAGTGTGCCGATTTCAGTTCTTAAGGTGATGCAGCACCGTAATAGCGCAGAGTCGTGGACCAGAACGCATGGTGTGAAGGAAGCATTAGAGAGTCATGAAAATCCTCAAACTTCAGGAGAACACAGCAAACAACCCTGTGGCAAAGATAGCAGGTTTTGTGGTTATTGTCACAAAATAGGCCATACAGAGGAAACATGCTGGTCACTGGGCAGGGGTAGACCTCCACCTTATTTTCAGAAAGATAGGAAACCACTTTCTAAAGGCAGATATCAATGCTCATTTGCAGGTAAAACTCTTAGTGAGTTGACTGCATTGTTCATGCAAGGCCTCCAGCTATTGACTTCACTTGCTAGTGGGTTAGCAGCTTAATAGCAATGAGTTTAATATGTAAACATCCAAATTTCAATGATCCTGTTTGTATTTTAAAATTTGCAATTGTGCTAAACACATTGTGCGCATAGAGCACATTATAGTTGTTTGTGTATCTACATGTGCACGAAGACTAGTTGAGTTTATTATTTTAAAACACATGACTGCATTACTGTAAGTGTGTGAAACACTTAGGTTAAACGTTGTAGATGCTGAGCATTCTAGACTATGCGTTTTGTGTAAAATTGGAATAACTGTACTACTGGAATTGCAAAGCAATTTCAAGTTGCATGTGTGTCTATGTTGAATTTGTTTGGTTCCTGATTGGTACACTCTGCTATTTTCCATATGGCTGCAGTTAAGCCATGGACGGGAGCATAGAATTGCCATGTGGCCACAGTGTGATTCACAATTGTCTTAACAATGAAAATGCTTTCCTCACAACAGGATTCAGCTCTGAACTGTGCACTTTATCATGCTCCTTAACAAAAAACATTGGTATGGAAGCACTTTGAGCCAGATCACACCTCATACTCACATTCTCAGGCTGGCTCCCTGTTACAACAGGACCAAATTTGCATCACAATTGTAAAACTTCCTTGCCTTTGTTTGGAGCATGATTACACTGACACATAGCCACAGCTAAATGCAGACACATATATACTACCAATTGATCGTCACACACAGAGTCAAATCTACATCTGTCTGATACTGCCTCATATAATGTTATGTCTATACATCTGGACTGTATTATAATTGTGAATTTCATCCAATTATTGTTTGTTTTGGTTTCTTTTGGTATACCTAATCACTTAGCTATCATCTCACCAAGTTTCAAATGTAAATGAGTATTTCTCACTTTTGCCTAAGTACAAACATTTTCATTGATATATCATTTAACTAATTTGATTTCTGTTTTCTTTGTATGTTGTCCATTTTAGTTGAAACAATTATTGTTTTTGGACAATTTAATCTCTGAATTTGGTGACTCTGAATATTTTGCTTATACTCTTACTGATGAAGGGGTTTGTTAAAACCAGCCATTGTTGATTTCATTATAATGCAATTTATTTTAATGTTTTCAAAAACAGTGTAAGAGCTTTTCAGATCATCTTTTGTTCTCACCTTGACCATCTTTTTAAGTGCATAGATTTAAGGGCTTTTTGCCAGAGACAAATTCAATCTGACCACATCAAACCTGACCAATGACAAATGCCAT
>NW_015506587.1:154071-154499 GCF_001515645.1 Sinocyclocheilus grahami
GTTTTGCATATCTATGAAGGGTGCAACACCATTTGATGAAGATCTCACACACGGCTGAAAGGAGAACAAAGACTGACCAGCTGCAACTGCAACAAGTCTGGACCAGAAGACTGAAGATGACATCTGCACACAACAGAAAGCATGTTTATATGGACTGTGTCACCTTTTGCCTCTTTAGGTGTGGCCAACGGTGCCAAGGGGGGACTTTGTAAGGTCAAAACTTATCAAAGACTTCTGCTTTCCTGTCCCAAACCTATCTTCAGTAACAAAAGGGCCATTTGGCATTCCTGAAGGCACAGAAGTGCTGATATCGATCAAGGCCTGTAGGCCAACATGTGTATACATCGGGGGTCTGCTAATTGTCACACCTTTTGCCCAGTGGGTGAAGTTGTAATCTGCTGATTGGTCAGTTTGAATGTCTCACATTT
>NW_015506587.1:159538-159880 GCF_001515645.1 Sinocyclocheilus grahami
TCTGGACCAGAAGACTGAAGATGACATCTGCACAGTACAGAAAGCATGTTTTCATGGACTGTGTCACCTTTTGCCTCTTAAAGTGTGGCCAACGGTGCCAAGGGGCGACTTTGTAAGGTCAAAAATTATCAAAGACTTCTGCTTTCCTGTCCCAAACCTATCTTCAGTAACAAAAGGGCCATTTGGCATTCCTGAAGGCACAGAAGTGCTGATATCGATCAAGGCCTGTAGGCCAACATGTGTATACATCGGGGGTCTGCTAATTGTCACACCTTTTGCCCAGTGGGTGAAGTTGTAATCTGCTGATTGGTCAGTTTGAATGTCTCACATTTGGTTTTTAGT
>NW_015506587.1:160029-174572 GCF_001515645.1 Sinocyclocheilus grahami
ACAGGATTCCTGCTGCATAAGTTCACATCCTGTGTCCTGCCTCAGAAAGCGGGACAAGCAGATTCTACCATGTTCAGTGCCTGTTGTGGAGGTGTGAATTATTCAATGGGAGTTTTGCATATCTATGAAGGGTGCAACACCATTTGATGAAGATCTCGTAACTAATTCAAGTGTAACCATGACAAAATATTGTTATTAAACCATTTAAATTATTACTTATGTGCTAACTAGTCTTAATTCAACATTAACTTTGAAGTGCTACCTATTGCAATACAATATAGTCACTCAATAGCAACGCTCTCCCACATATTTAGCTATTCTAACTGCACTTATTTCCGTCATTGGTATAAGTGGCAGTGGGTGGTAATAGACTAGAAATGTACAGTTTTATACCATCGTGCTGATAACGTTTCTTTAGTCCTTCGGCAATCCTACAGCCTGAACCACTGTAGGGAAACCATCCTTACACTACTGTATGGCCATGGCTAAAGAAGTTAACAAGACCAGCTTATCACTCATTTTAAAGGCTAAAGGTGATGAGTTTCTGCTTTTGTCAAAGCTCTGTCACTCGGGGACATGCATATATTATCTATATTACTATCTGACTGCTATAACATAACATTTTTGCTATTTCTATGTGTTATAATACAGTAATAACAAAAGCTGTTTGATAAACTAGCAATACAGTCACTTACAATAGTGCCAATACACTACACTCTTAAAAATAAAGGTTCCATGAGGGGATTTTTGTAGTGATGCATTTGAAGAACCATGCTGGGTTCCTCATATAAACTTTCAGGGAACAGTTCAAATCAACCATTTTTTTTCTTAGTCTGAAGAACATTTAAACAATCTAATGAACCTTTTGCCACTATAAAGAATCTTTTGTGGAATGGAAAGATTCCATGGATGTTTAAGGTTCTTTCATGAAACAATAGATGCCAATAAAGAACCTTTATTTTTAAGAGTGTATAGAATCAACACAAATTTATTTATTTCAATTGATATGGTGCGCTGCAAGAGCACATTTTCTTTTGTGCATGCTTCTCATTTTTCCTACTCTCTTTTCCAGTGCCCGTTTCTGCCCCAGTTCTTCGTGCTGTTAATAAGGTGATTGTTGGTAAGCCATTCAGGGTTTCATGTGAGGCTGAAAATGGAACGTTTCCAATAAAATACACCTTACTGAAGGCCAGTGTTCCAGTGGCTTACAGGACAGTGGTTGAGGCAGCCGACAGGGTGATCTTTAATATAACCTCCATCAGTTTTTCTGAAGAAATCTGCAGAGTCAGGCTTCTAACCATGCACCATCGTTCAGTAAGACCAGAGAGCCCTTAAGAGCACCCGTCATAGGTAAGAGAACCATATCCTGACAACTGAAACATGTGTTGCTGCTGTTTTTTAATTAATTTGGAAGTGCATGTTACCATTTTTAGATGCTGATATATGTTTTAATCACTGATGGACCTTTGAGTCCGGTAGCATTTTTGATCACTAAAACTTGTCACATTCATTATATTCCTGTTCTGCACACCAAAAGCCTGCAAGATGAAATAAACGTTTATCTTAAGTTTCACTTTCAGGGAAAGTTTTTCAAGCCATTCAACGTTTGTCATGATACATTTTCGCAACATAGACTCATTGGAAAAAAAAAAGTGTCTCTAGTTAAATTTTTGCAAAACTCCAAAAATGTACCTATGCCTACAATTCACTGGAGTTTGTCGCTGAAATTAATTACAAGGGCAGACTGTTGATAAGACTTATTTTCATGCAGCTCCTCAAAACACTTGTACCATAGTGCATGATTTGTAAATAACACATAATCAGCTCCATATGGCTTTTCTGACATAGTAAATTGTACAGTGGTTATGTACCGTAAACATGTAATGTAATCATTATGTAATCACTCAATCTGTGTTTCAGCTGCGCAAAGACATCAATATAATAGCTTGTAAACAATGTCATGTAACGTCACATTTACCTCAGAAAAACATATTCAGTGACCATAAACTCATTAGTAAGCTAGTAAAATAAACTGTAGAGAGGGGCATTTTGCTAAATATATGCACCATATAACATATTCATTATAATTTTTACTGTTCTTCAATGTTTAATTTATGTTTGAATAAATCCATCAAGTTTTTGAAAGCCATCATTTAAATGTTTATATTTCAAAAAACGAATTGAAGTAGAGGTTTTATTATGTAGCTAATTGTAACTTTATTATTTTAAAAACTTCATTAAGTTTAATTTTAGCAGTTGTATATTAGCCTACAAATCAGTCATTTTTAACCTTCAATATTAATGTAGTACCAACTGACTCTCATGTATATTTTACAGCATTAGTTGAGAGATTTTTTCCCCTTGCAAAAATTTGGCATGTACTGTACCTGATATGTATCCAAAATAATTGATATTGAATAGAATCGAATCCGTAATCGAATCGAATCGCAAGCTTGTGAATGAGAATCGAATTGTGAAATTTGTGTCAAAACCCAGCCCTAGTACAAAATGTGTAAATAAAGCTCAGTAAAAACTTTACTAAAGCAATAAGCCCCAAGAAGCCGTGGTTTACAGTGAATTTATAAGAGCTAAGGCGCGTTGCTAGGCATGATGCGAAGCTGAGTTTTATAAAATGGTTATTCCATATACGTAGTAAGGTTTCACAAAATAAAACAGAGCAAATAAAGTGTAATGATATTAATAAAAACATGATTCTCCTGCAAAACAATGTAGTTCCTCAGAATCGGTTGTGGTTGCCAAGCAACACACAAACGTAAACAAAGGTGCATGTTTGTAGAGTAATTTACAACAGCTTCGAACATGGCTCAGCCAATCAGAATCAAGGACCCGAACTATCCGTTTTATAATTGCATTTTCACAGCACTATGTTGTAAGTATGTCCAATTAGTTAATCAAAGACAGGCCTAAATGCAATGTGGTGATCTGATCACAAAACACTTTATAAACGATTTACGCCTGTATTTTGGGCTGACCACTTGACCACATGAAATGCATATTAATACCAAGCGGAAACAGGATTTAAAAGTGAATCAATTATTTTACCTCTTTTAAATCAAAAATCTTAAACTAGACATGTTTTCTTCCCTCTGTGCTCTCTATATCTCTGGCCAAAGATGCTTTCTTTTATCCTGCTATCCCGTTCCCACATGCTATATTACGCTATGTATATTGATTTTTAAAATACAAAAAAACCCAGCCGCATGCTTGTGCAAACTCATTTATAAGGCATTTTAAAGAGGAAGTAACATGACAAGAGGAAGGATGCATTTTATACGTTGTTACTTGTGTGCTGCTTCTGCAGTTCGAAAAACTAAAGCTTCTGAGAACATTGTGGAGAGGTTGACTTGAGAAAACGGTAAGAAGCTCTCTCGCTTTAGTGCCATATCCATATGTTCTATAGCAGGCAATGTATAGTTTGTTTAGAAATCCTAAATGCTAAAGTAACGTTTTTGTTTCTTTCTGTGCAGATTTGTGGAACACATTTAAAATGCAGATCATCTCAAGATGTACAATCCTCTTTATTTTGAAATTAAATATGTTGTGTACAGGTATACATCTTATATTGTGATGTTTCTATTGTTTTACATTTAACTTAAAATATTTATATTAAATATGTTAAAAAGTAGATTCTATTAAAAATGCTTAAAAAAGTGCTTGTTTTATTCAAGGCCAAGAAAACAATGACTGGAACATCACCTTCAATCCACCAGAAGTTACTGCAGTTGCAGGATTATGTGCTCTCATTTCATGTACCTTCACTTATCCAGATGAAGCAAAACCTAATGTTCGGTGGAATGAGTGTAATAAAAAAGGTAACTGTAAGAATGAAATATACAACTTAAGAAATGTGAAAGAAGAAAGAGAGAAAGTGGGTAAATTGGAAAAGAAAGAAATTAAATCAGGACGGATTGAGATGCTTGAATCTGATCTGACCAAAAACAACTGCAGCATCATCATGAAAAACATAAGAGCAGAAGATAAAAAAGAATATATGCTCAGACTGGAGGAGTCTGGTCGAAACACATATAACCTCACAGTTAAGATCACCATCCAAGGTAATGCTTACTTACAATATGTCTGGCAATGTTAAACATGTCCTACGTTTTTGTCTAGTCTGATGTTCTCTTTCAGTTCTCTATTGTATTTCAGAGCTCACACCTCACACTTCTGATGTTTTAATGATTTCATAATGTCAAATGTTAGGACATAATTTCTTAAAGCAACTTTAACACATGGATGTGCTAGATTGTTATGAGCCTTTTTTTTTCATCCTAGTACAATATGCAATTCATTTGTATAATATGAATCTGTACTCAAATAATGACTCAATTAATTATTTAGACTTTGGTAAATGTTGGCAATGTATAACATTTGTTGTGTACCTCTATTTGCAGATGAGCCTAAAATGGAGGTTCCTCTTCTCAGTGAAGGACAGGAGGCCAATCTGACATGTTCAGCTCCTTTTCCTTGTCCTGAAACTCCTCCTGAAATAACATGGTGGATCAAGACAAGAGGGGAAAACATCACTGATCTAAAGGATAACATCATTCTGACCATCTCCAAAAGCCTTTACCTCTCAACGTTGACCTTAACTCCAACCTCTGACTTGCACAATGCCACTGTAGCATGTGAAGTGAGCTACGGAAGCAAAGGCATCAATACAAGTAGGACCCTCGAAGTCATGTGTGAGTTTACAAATTTACATTTTAACTACTAGAACTACTACTAGACCAAGAAATAAAGTAAAACTCAGAAATGCAGCAAAATGTTCAGTTTAGAAGACTTCCATCTTCTACTCTTCTTGGATGTTCTGTAGAGTATCTCTGGGATATTCAAAAAGTAGAATTAAAAGGATTTATTTCTTGCATACCAGTCAATAGGGTGTCAAAAACAATGAAGTTCCTCATTTTCAGATGTAAAGACTCCTCAAATTCTGGGTAATGACAATGTGAGGGAAGGTGACACTCTCAGCCTGAGCTGCACTGTTGAGAGTCACCCACCATCATCTGATCCTGTATGGAGTTTCAGTGGAATCACAAATATATTCATGAACCAAACATCTACAAAATATCTCACAATTGCCAATGTGGGAAAGCAGCATGCTGGGGTTTACAGCTGTATGAGGACATATGGGAACAAGACATTGAATGCATCCATCACTATCGATGTCATTCGTAAGTAGAACCAGATTCCATATGAAATGTTTATAACGTAACAATGTCACAGTCTTACAACATTACAAATTACGAAATGAAAATGTATGTGTTGGCAACTGTTGAAATATTGAATTGCGACACACAGATTCTTCAAACATTTGGGAAGGTCATTGCGTCTTTGCAGAGTCAAAACATATGTCTTTACTAATTATAATATCAAATTCATCACATGCTAGGTGATACAAATGAATTGAAAGTGAACAAGACCTTCAGTCCTGGAAGTGAAAACATGCCACTGAACAACACCACAAAAACTACAGGTAATACTCAGAATTTACATACTGCAGACAACGTATGTTTATTTCAGGGCAATTATGATTTTGCCAATTAGGACATTTTCCTTGTTTGACATCTTTACGGGTTCTAGAACAACACTGCTGTCAACCAATCAGATATTAGGAGCAGGTTTGGGAGATGGTTAAGTTTAGGACCAGGGCTGGGCATTGAGGACTGAACAAAATTCTTATTAAACTATCACTTTTCTCTGATTTTAAAGACAATTTATGGTTAGACATTGTGTTAAATGTTGTTCTAAGACAAAATATTTCAGAAACATGTCCTACTTGGACAAATCTGATACTCCCATCTCTGAACAACAGGTATTTTCTATATACGTTTATAGATATTACTAACAATTCTGTGTAAATTCAAGGTATAGAAGATTTCATTAAGAATTTGAACGCCTCAACGATACTCACATTTGTTGTGGGAATGGTGTGTTCGGCGCTCATCTTCTCAATGGTTTTGTGTTGTTGGGTGTCTTGCCACAGGTAGGCCTATCATTTACTTCCTTCTTCTCCTAAATGGTGCATAAAACTTCATCAAACCACATTTGTCCTTATAGTTTATAGAGTTTATATGTTTGCTCCATGTCTCATCAGCTGAAAATCTTTTCTTAACAGAGGCAAACACAAAGTGCCAACTGCAAATCCGGACACCAAAGTCGATTTGGAGGTAAAACAGAATCAATAAGCATTATTGAATATGAATATAGGAACCAGTGTATATAGTATAATATTTACATTTTGTAAAGTTTAACTATCGCTTTTAGTTTCAACACACTCTCATACGGAAACATCTCACGCTGTTGTGTCAAAATGTCACTCTGGAGGATTGCATTACTTTACCCATCTTTTATGAATGTCATTGTTTACTCAACCTAATATCATTCGTAACACATGTGATTTTTTTGTTTCTCAAAAGCCAGTGCCATAAAAATAGTTGATATAAATTTATATTTTATGACATGTCACACAAGATTTAACATCAATGATGGGGCTCACAATTATGTATACAATAGTAATTTAAATAAAGTAAAACATATGTGAATGACGCAAAACAGAGAATATTAAAGGGGTCATATGATGCTTTTATAAAGATCATTATTTTGTGTATTTGGTGTAACAGAATATGTTGACATGCTTTAATGTTCAAAAAAACTCATTATTTTTCAAATACTGTACATTATTGTAGGTCCTCTATGCCCTGCCTCTCTCAAACGCTTCGTTTTCTACAAAGTCCCTCCTTCCGACAAGCGCAGTCTGCTCTGATTGGCCAGCTGACCCAGTGCATTGTGATTGGCCGAACACCACAAGCACGCATCGGAAATGTAACGCCCCTTACCATAATCGCGAGCTTCATCTTTCAAAATAAATGTAAAGACAGAGCCCGAAAGGGGAACAGAGTCGCGTGACAGACACAGTGATGAAGCTGGTACCCCTCTCTCTCTCTCTCGCTCTCTCTCTCGCTCTCTCTCGCGCACACACGATGCGCAAATCACATAGCAAACAATCAATAGCAAATACTTAAACTAATAACAAAACAGTAGCTGATTCAGAAGCACCAGATTGTCATAGCAAAGAATTACACTTGTCAGAATCCTCTAATGACTTCTCTGCCATAAATGAATGTCAAAAGAATAAAGATATATTTTGTATGTATCAGATGGTACAGACATATGGAGCTCAGACTGGAACCAATGAGCAAACACCTCTTCATGGACAGCTTAATGGAGGGAACCCAAACACGGCTGAACCGACAGACAGAGCAGAGGTAGACAAAGCAGTCGGGATGGAAGCAGGAGAGGTCGACTATGCCAGCATCGACTATTCCCTTCTAAAGGACAGAGCGCCTGAGGAGGGAGAGAGAGAACCTACAGACACAGACTACGCTGAGATCAAGAGGGACAGGAGAGGAGATGGGAAGGAAAGGGAAGTCCTTCAGGATGGAGATGACCAGATTGAAACACCCAACCAGATGAATGGAGAGGAGGAACTTTATTCTAACTCACAGGCGCTGAAAAGTTAAGGAACTACAGAATCTTAACTACACCCAACAATATTACAATTTTTAAGATAATGTTTATATATTAAGTTCAGATGCTTAAGAAGAATGTATTATTTTTGAGCTTTTATGTGTCTAGCATTAATAGTTGGTGATTGCAACCATAGACTGTATAAAAACATGTCCGTGATGTCACCCGTAGTTTTCTGAAGAGTGGTTTTGAAGCTCAAAGTGGGCGGAGCGGGCCATCGCCATCTTGGCAGCGCATCAATCCCGGATAATCGAAAATGGGCGAAAAGGCAGGAGTTGGTTGCTGAAGCCACACCCACCTAGCTCGACGGCAGTGTCAGCAGCAGCAATCCACCTGTCACTCAAGTGGCCACACCCTTAATTATGCAGAACTTTAAAGGTCCCATATTGTCAAACCTGAAATTTCCTGGCTTTGTAAAATGCACACAGCCTGCATAAAGTAGCTGTGATTTTTGACGAACCGTTGCGACTTCCGTAAAAAGTTGACGTCAGAACTACACAGTCACCGCCTTCAGTCACCACCCCGAGCACCGCCCACAGTCCCACTCTCCTTTTGCCAAACCCCCAGACAACATCGCGTCCATGCTATTGCTGAGCAACGACAACACGGAAACATGTAGAAAAGGTTCACTTTAACAACTAAATCAGATCGGCCGACCTGTAAGGTTACACTCTCACTCAAAGGATGGACGATTTGACAGGATTGTTACTATGAGGTGGATCACATCTAACGTGTATAGTAAAGACAAACTCACCGTGTCTATCTAGTCATGATG
Organism: Sinocyclocheilus grahami; assembly: GCF_001515645.1. NCBI lineage: Eukaryota > Metazoa > Chordata > Actinopteri > Cypriniformes > Cyprinidae > Sinocyclocheilus > Sinocyclocheilus grahami. The sequence goes on from NW_015506587.1 coordinate 168,356, forward strand.
AAGATGTATATACATTTCAATTTCAGCAGGCAACTATTTTTACAGCTACATTATTGTTCCAGCCACAATTAATCACAACAATGCATATACAATTACAAATTATTAAATATAAATCATCAGTTTGTTGTTTTACACACACAAACAACAAAAGACAATACTTTATTGAACCTTTTCTGATAAGAAGTGTGTGCTGCAAACGCGAGCATTTTTGAGATTGTTTCTGTCCAGTCTGCTCGTATTATCGCGTTTAACCACAGCTGTCGTCGTTTTTTTTGTCTGGCAGGGCAGCAGCTTAATATAATTTAAACTGATGAGCCCCCTCACAGTTGTCATGAAGGGCAAAATTAGCTATATAGACCAAAATAATTTTTTGAACCAGGCTGTAAATATGTTTTTTTCTGCTGTAAAGTTGGGCATTTTAACATGGGGAGTCCATGGGATTGACTCCCTTTTGCAGCTGATTACAGTTTAATTCCATGTTGGTTTCACGAGAGAGAGCGGGAGGTTGCCGCTTGATTGCAACACATGAAATTTCATTTGGTTTCTAATATGCATTTAAGGAAGTTTCTGAGCTTCCTGAAACTGCTGCAAATATCTTTGAGCAAATTCAATAGAGTTTCTGATAGTTACCTTCAGCTTCATTGCTTTTATTGGTACAAAAGTGTAAAATGTATAATTAATTCAGCATTTAAATTGTTTACTGATATACAGAGTTATTAATTGTAAAAATACAGTATAGGGCTTTGACGATTTAGCAATCAAGGAAAGTTTCTCATTCTTCTTTCAAACGACACTTGACCTAAAGTGGCATCTGTAATTTTTGCAACTGACAGCTTGCAAAGCAAAGATGTGTTGCAATCATTTCACAGAATCACACCTAGGTTTTTACACTTAAGCCACAAACCTGAATAATGGAGAAACAGATCAGCATTGTCACACAACAAATAATTAACTGTGAAGACACAAGCAACACCAACAGCATGAATAAAGTCAACAAACAGCAAAAATAAATAACAGGCCTAAAACAGTAAAGGCGTGATTTAGTCATAATGCAATGCATGCCAGGAACTCACAAACCTTTTAACAGATCATCAACACTGTTCAATATGGCATCGTATGTTCAGACGTTTGGGGGATGTTGGTCTAACGCTGAAAAGTAATTCACATTCTTTAGATTTGTCTAAAAGGTGTGTATGTTTTGATATTAGCTGATTCCTCAAGAACTGTAAATCAGCACACCTGCTCGTTGCTCCTCTGGGGTGACGTGTGTGTGAGCAGCATTAGGCCTTAGATAACAGGATTAGAATGTTCCACACACTACAGGGAATCCTTAAATAACCTGTGAGAGTGTCAGTGTCTTGGTTGTCTTGGTGTGGTTTGATATTTTCAACCATTTTTCTGTGGTCCACCACACTAGCTGTCATTCTGATCTGAAATAAGGTATGTGTTAGAATGGATGCACCGAAAACCACTTCAAAGCTGTTTTTTATTATAGGCTACTCATTAATGCATTACTCCTACTTATAGTAACTAATTAAGGTTCATTGCTACTATTTATGGAAAGAAATGTGTTCGCATGTAACTTATTCTCACTTCAGTTTGCTATTATTTCTTCTTATTTCATTATGCTTGGCATGCTGGTTTTTAAATTCAAAATGTATTTATTGCTCTAAACATGCATTTGACTGCAATATGTAATGTTTAAATGCAACTATTATGACTCTGGAAAAACATCAGTAAATAAATAACATTTATTTCAAATAAATTGTCTGTCTTTGTTGTCAAATGAGAAAATACCTTAAATAAAATAGTAAAATATTTTGTTAATGATTTGCAATAGAATTGTAAAAAAATAAATAAATAAATGAATTTGTTACTTTATTCATTACTTAAAAAAAAAAAAAAAAGCTACAGTACCATTAAAAAGTTAGGGGTCTGTAAGATTTTTTTATGTTATGAAAAAAAGTATTTTATGTCTCTAACATTTGTTTGATCAAATATACAGTAAAAACTGTGAAATATTATTACAATTTCAAATGAACTATTTTCTATTTGAATATATTTTAAAATGTAATTTATTTCTGTGATGCAAAGCTGAGTTTCATCACATCCAGTCTTCATCACATAATCCTTCAGAATCCTTTTTTTGTCTTCGGGATTTTTGGTGAATTGGAAGTTCAAAAGAACAGCATTTATTTGAAATGTAAACTTTTGTAATACTATAAAAACTTCACTGTCACTTTTGATCAATTTAATGTGTCTTTGCTGAATAAAAGTATAAAATCTTACAGACTCCAAATGTCTGAAACACACATAACCCCAACTCTGCTTTCAAACACTGTAAATGATGTGTCTTTGTATTTGTAGATTAGTTATCACCTACCAGACATGGCTGATGTGTTGAGGAGTCTTAACCTGCTGGAAACACTAAAGGAGTCTATTGAAAAGAACAACATTTCGGATATAAGAGATGCAATGGAGGACATGCTGATCAGCAGAATCAACATTGCGATCATTGGGGACAGAAATGCAGAAAAAGCTACTTTTATAAATTCACTTCGAGGTCTGAGCCAAGAAGATGAAACCGCAGCCCGTACTCCATCATCCTCTGCCCCAGAAGATCTAGCCGTATTCCCGAATCCAAAGCATCCTGACTTTCGCCTTTGGGATCTGCCATCCATCTCTAGCAATGCTTCTTTTGAGGCTGAGGATTATGTAGAGCGTTTCAAAGTTATGAGATACAACTCCATCATTTTCACATTCACAGAGAAACCTAGTGTTAACAGTGTGGCGGTGTGGAGGGAAGTGAGGTCGCTGCAGAAAGAGACGGTTTACTTCATCTTACTATCATCTATGAAGGATACTGAGAAAACATTGGAGGCGAAGAAGACGGCAAGCTTAGAAGTGCTCAAGGCAGAAGGTGTTCCTCTGCCCAAGGTGTTTCTGGTACAACCTTCAGCTTTGGAGAAGCTGGACTTTCTGAAGTTTTTAGAGGTCATGCGATGTGACCTTCCAGAGATCAGATCGCATGCTCTTCTTCTAGCACTTCCTACATTCTCCAACTCCTTGGTCACTCAGAAGAAAGATGCCTTTAAGGCACTGGTGTGGGCCGCTGCCTCATTATCCGGTGGCGTTTCTGCCATTCCCGTACCTTTGGTGGCCTCCATGGTGGACGCTACGGTGGCCATACGGATTCTGAACAAGGCTCAGATCTCACTTTGCCTGGACGACGAGTCTCTGCAGCGGCTGGCGAGGCAGCGGGGTCTCGACCCAGCCAGGCTGAAGGCCCTGCGGACCTGTGCTCTCTCTGTGGAGGTCAGCAAGAGCGAAGTTAAAAGACGACTCGCGCAAGTCGAGAAAGACACCAGCACAGCAACCACCAGACTTGTGGAACTAGCCATGCCGAGACACACCAGATCCGTCAGTCGATCTTTCACCGTTATGCTGCAGGCACTCAACACTGCTATTGACGATATGGGTGCTGATGCTGAGAAGGTGGTTGCTATGGTAACAGGAGAGGGACCGTAGATTGAGCAGTATCAATACACAAACTTACATCATGCTCTGTACATTCAACTTAGACTGATAACTAAATGGGCTATAGCTATATCATTTAAACTATAAGCAATGTATTAATTTAAAAAGAATAACGCTCCTCATTTTCATTATTTAGTTGATTAATATGCCCTATAATATTAGATTCCGATGCAGTTCATTTTTAATAGTTAACTATCATAAATGCCCATCAGGGATGCAAATTCATGACTCCCAATTTTTTTTTAAATATCAGTTTCAAATGCGGATTTACAGTCAATTTTAGCATGAAGATATAGGGAAAATCTCACCATAGAATGGATTTTTTTTTTCTTTTAAGGCCATGCACATTCACATTATTGTTTTTTTTTTTTCATTATTATTATTATAATTTTTTATTATTATAAACGTATTAAATAAACCAATAAAATTTGTACTGTAGTAATAATACTATTCAGTATTATTGAATAGTGATAATACTAATAGTAATAATGCTCCCCCATCAGATCTACATAAATGACATATTTTGGATTCAAAATGTCTATTTTTATCAAAAGGTGACAAGTTTGCATCTCTGTATGTGCATAAAATGTCTGTATATAGTTGCTTTACCATAAGAATGTTGTTTAGACTTTAAGGGCAGTGGTACACTTCTGCTATTTAAAAACATATATACAAATTGCGAATGACTCTCAGGCAACTCGTGCAATACATAAAATAAAATTGAATAATGGGCAGATAATTGTTGACCCCCAAGGAAATTAATCGTTGCTTTGCTGATTTCTATAAAGAAGTCTATGAATCAAAATGTAAAACGAGCCAAGAGGCAATAGAATAATTGTTTTTCTCAATTGGATCTTCCCATTCTTAGCACTGATGCAAAACAATCCTTAGATAAAGAAATTACACTAGAAGAAATAAATGAAGTAATAGAACAGTTACCTAATAACAAATCTGTGGGTCCGGACAGCTTTAGTGCCGAATTCTATAAAAAAATCAGGAATAATCTTGTACCTATAATTCAAAGACTGATTAAAAGTGCAACAACACAAAATAAATTTCCACCAATGATGTATGAAGCGAGTATAGTATTAATTCCAAACCCGGGGCGGGACAAGCTGCAGATGTCTTCCTTTCGCCCGATCTCTCTCATTTCCACTGAATCTGAGATTATAACAAAAATTCTTGTGAATAGATTGACAAAGTACATCTGTTCTATAATTCATCAGGACCAGACTGGTTTTATGCCAAAGAGACATATATATTTTAATTTGAGACGGCTGTTTAACATAATTTATAACAAGGAAAATATAAAGACATGTGTTATCTCATTAGATGCTCAACGAGCCTTCAAACAATTAGAGTGGAAATACATGATTGCTGTTCTAAAGAAATTTGGATTCGGTTCAGAATTTATTAAATGGATTGAAATAATTTATGCACATCCAGTAGCTTCTGTTATTAGCAACCAAAACATTTCAAATCCATTTCAGTTATCTCGAGGTACACGTCAGGGATGCTCTTTGTCTCCTTTTTTTAATGTTTGATATCTCAATGGAACCATTAGCAGCCAGTATCAGACACCATCCTAACATAGCACCTATAGTGATAGAGGGCAGACCCCAACATCTTTCGTTGTATGCGGCTGATATTCTCCTGTATGTTTCCGACCCTGAAATGCCTATTCCACCATTACTTGAGCTTATTGAAACATTTGGCAGTCTTTCTGGATTCACAATAATTTGGGAAAAAAAGTGAATTAATGCTAGTCTCTTGATGATTTAGATCAAAAATATTTATCTAGCACTAAATTTAAAAGTGCAAATCTCTCCTTTAAATATTTAGGTGTAATAATCACCAAAAAACCTGAAATGTTATTAAAATTGAATTGGAAAAAGAATATTGATCAGCTTCCCTATGTCCATGGTAGGCAGGATTAACGCTATAAAAATGGTGGTACTTTCAAGAGTTTTGTATGTATTTCAATCTATTCCTTTCTTAATTCCCCTTAATTATTTTAAACAGCTAGAATCTATTATAAGCAGCTTCATTTGGGACAAGAAGATAGCTAGGATTAACAAGAAACATCTAAACAAATCTAGAGATCAAGGAGGGTTTGGGCTTCTCAATTTTACATTTTATTATTGGGCAGCTAACATAAATACTTTAGCGTGGTGGAGGAAGATTGGTTCAGTGGAGTTAGGTGACAAGCCAGAATGGTTAGCAATTGAAGAAGCTTCTTGTTATAAGAATTCATTAACAGCTCTGCTTAAGAGTCCCATCAAAATTGAAGTCAAAAATATTCATGGTAACATAGTTATTTCAAACCTAATTAAAGTATGGAAACAAATCAAGGTATATTTGAAAATTCCAGATTTATATTTGGATCTGTAATAATCATGCTTTTCCTCCGGGGTTACATGATAGGATCTTTTTTCAATGGAAACATATGGGTATAGTAACAATACAAGATCTTTATAGGGAAGGTACATTTAGTTCTTTTGAACAACTAAAACAATACTATGCTCTTGTTCCTGCTAATTTTTTTCCGTTATTTGCAAGTCAGAGACTTTGTTAAGAAGCACAGTTCAGACTTCAAATCTTTGAATTTAAATCCAACTTTAGAAAGTATTGTTAATGTACACCCTGGTGCTAGGTGCTAGTGGTACTGTGTCAAATTTTT
>NW_015506587.1:176930-183587 GCF_001515645.1 Sinocyclocheilus grahami
TTATGAAAAAAAGTATTTTATGTCTCTAACATTTGTTTGATCAAATATACAGTAAAAACTGTGAAATATTATTACAATTTCAAATGAACTATTTTCTATTTGAATATATTTTAAAATGTAATTTATTTCTGTGATGCAAAGCTGAGTTTCATCACATCCAGTCTTCATCACATAATCCTTCAGAATCCTTTTTTTGTCTTCGGGATTTTTGGTGAATTGGAAGTTCAAAAGAACAGCATTTATTTGAAATGTAAACTTTTGTAATACTATAAAAACTTCACTGTCACTTTTGATCAATTTAATGTGTCTTTGCTGAATAAAAGTATAAAATCTTACAGACTCCAAATGTCTGAAACACACATAACCCCAACTCTGCTTTCAAACACTGTAAATGATGTGTCTTTGTATTTGTAGATTAGTTATCACCTACCAGACATGGCTGATGTGTTGAGGAGTCTTAACCTGCTGGAAACACTAAAGGAGTCTATTGAAAAGAACAACATTTCGGATATAAGAGATGCAATGGAGGACATGCTGATCAGCAGAATCAACATTGCGATCATTGGGGACAGAAATGCAGAAAAAGCTACTTTTATAAATTCACTTCGAGGTCTGAGCCAAGAAGATGAAACCGCAGCCCGTACTCCATCATCCTCTGCCCCAGAAGATCTAGCCGTATTCCCGAATCCAAAGCATCCTGACTTTCGCCTTTGGGATCTGCCATCCATCTCTAGCAATGCTTCTTTTGAGGCTGAGGATTATGTAGAGCGTTTCAAAGTTATGAGATACAACTCCATCATTTTCACATTCACAGAGAAACCTAGTGTTAACAGTGTGGCGGTGTGGAGGGAAGTGAGGTCGCTGCAGAAAGAGACGGTTTACTTCATCTTACTATCATCTATGAAGGATACTGAGAAAACATTGGAGGCGAAGAAGACGGCAAGCTTAGAAGTGCTCAAGGCAGAAGGTGTTCCTCTGCCCAAGGTGTTTCTGGTACAACCTTCAGCTTTGGAGAAGCTGGACTTTCTGAAGTTTTTAGAGGTCATGCGATGTGACCTTCCAGAGATCAGATCGCATGCTCTTCTTCTAGCACTTCCTACATTCTCCAACTCCTTGGTCACTCAGAAGAAAGATGCCTTTAAGGCACTGGTGTGGGCCGCTGCCTCATTATCCGGTGGCGTTTCTGCCATTCCCGTACCTTTGGTGGCCTCCATGGTGGACGCTACGGTGGCCATACGGATTCTGAACAAGGCTCAGATCTCACTTTGCCTGGACGACGAGTCTCTGCAGCGGCTGGCGAGGCAGCGGGGTCTCGACCCAGCCAGGCTGAAGGCCCTGCGGACCTGTGCTCTCTCTGTGGAGGTCAGCAAGAGCGAAGTTAAAAGACGACTCGCGCAAGTCGAGAAAGACACCAGCACAGCAACCACCAGACTTGTGGAACTAGCCATGCCGAGACACACCAGATCCGTCAGTCGATCTTTCACCGTTATGCTGCAGGCACTCAACACTGCTATTGACGATATGGGTGCTGATGCTGAGAAGGTGGTTGCTATGGTAACAGGAGAGGGACCGTAGATTGAGCAGTATCAATACACAAACTTACATCATGCTCTGTACATTCAACTTAGACTGATAACTAAATGGGCTATAGCTATATCATTTAAACTATAAGCAATGTATTAATTTAAAAAGAATAACGCTCCTCATTTTCATTATTTAGTTGATTAATATGCCCTATAATATTAGATTTCGATGCAGTTCATTTTTAATAGTTAACTATCATAAATGCCCATCAGGGATGCAAATTCATGACTCCCAATTTTTTTTTAAATATCAGTTTCAAATGCGGATTTACAGTCAATTTTAGCATGAAGATATAGGGAAAATCTCACCATAGAATGGATTTTTTTTTTCTTTTAAGGCCATGCACATTCACATTATTGTTTTTTTTTTTTCATTATTATTATTATAATTTTTTATTATTATAAACGTATTAAATAAACCAATAAAATTTGTACTGTAGTAATAATACTATTCAGTATTATTGAATAGTGATAATACTAATAGTAATAATGCTCCCCCATCAGATCTACATAAATGACATATTTTGGATTCAAAATGTCTATTTTTATCAAAAGGTGACAAGTTTGCATCTCTGTATGTGCATAAAATGCCTGTATATAGTTGCTTTACCATAAGAATGTTGTTTAGACTTTAAGGGCAGTGGTACACTTCTGCTATTTAAAAACATATATACAAATTGTGAATAACTCTCAGGCAACTCGTGCAATACATAAAATAAAATTGAATAATGGGCAGATAATTGTTGACCCCCAAGGAAATTAATCGTTGCTTTGCTGATTTCTATAAAGAAGTCTATGAATCAAAATGTAAAACGAGCCAAGAGGCAATAGAATAATTGTTTTTCTCAATTGGATCTTCCCATTCTTAGCACTGATGCAAAACATTCCTTAGATAAAGAAATTACACTAGAAGAAATAAATGAAGTAATAGAACAGTTACCTAATAACAAATCTGTGGGTCCGGACAGCTTTAGTGCCGAATTCTATAAAAAAATCAGGAATAATCTTGTACCTATAATTCAAAGACTGATTAAAAGTGCAACAACACAAAATAAATTTCCACCAATGATGTATGAAGCGAGTATAGTATTAATTCCAAACCCGGGGCGGGACAAGCTGCAGATGTCTTCCTTTCGCCCGATCTCTCTCATTTCCACTGAATCTGAGATTATAACAAAAATTCTTGTGAATAGATTGACAAAGTACATCTGTTCTATAATTCATCAGGACCAGACTGGTTTTATGCCAAAGAGACATATATATTTTAATTTGAGACGGCTGTTTAACATAATTTATAACAAGGAAAATATAAAGACATGTGTTATCTCATTAGATGCTCAACGAGCCTTCAAACAATTAGAGTGGAAATACATGATTGCTGTTCTAAAGAAATTTGGATTCGGTTCAGAATTTATTAAATGGATTGAAATAATTTATGCACATCCAGTAGCTTCTGTTATTAGCAACCAAAACATTTCAAATCCATTTCAGTTATCTCGAGGTACACGTCAGGGATGCTCTTTGTCTCCTTTTTTTAATGTTTGATATCTCAATGGAACCATTAGCAGCCAGTATCAGACACCATCCTAACATAGCACCTATAGTGATAGAGGGCAGACCCCAACATCTTTCGTTGTATGCGGCTGATATTCTCCTGTATGTTTCCGACCCTGAAATGCCTATTCCACCATTACTTGAGCTTATTGAAACATTTGGCAGTCTTTCTGGATTCACAATAATTTGGGAAAAAAAGTGAATTAATGCTAGTCTCTTGATGATTTAGATCAAAAATATTTATCTAGCACTAAATTTAAAAGTGCAAATCTCTCCTTTAAATATTTAGGTGTAATAATCACCAAAAAACCTGAAATGTTATTAAAATTGAATTGGAAAAAGAATATTGATCAGCTTCCCTATGTCCATGGTAGGCAGGATTAACGCTATAAAAATGGTGGTACTTTCAAGAGTTTTGTATGTATTTCAATCTATTCCTTTCTTAATTCCCCTTAATTATTTTAAACAGCTAGAATCTATTATAAGCAGCTTCATTTGGGACAAGAAGATAGCTAGGATTAACAAGAAACATCTAAACAAATCTAGAGATCAAGGAGGGTTTGGGCTTCTCAATTTTACATTTTATTATTGGGCAGCTAACATAAATACTTTAGCGTGGTGGAGGAAGATTGGTTCAGTGGAGTTAGGTGACAAGCCAGAATGGTTAGCAATTGAAGAAGCTTCTTGTTATAAGAATTCATTAACAGCTCTGCTTAAGAGTCCCATCAAAATTGAAGTCAAAAATATTCATGGTAACATAGTTATTTCAAACCTAATTAAAGTATGGAAACAAATCAAGGTATATTTGAAAATTCCAGATTTATATTTAGATACCCCAATCTGTAATAATCATGCTTTTCCTCCGGGGTTACATGATAGGATCTTTTTTCAATGGAAACATATGGGTATAGTAACAATACAAGATCTTTATTGGGAAGGTACATTTAGTTCTTTTGAACAACTAAAACAATACTATGCTCTTGTTCCTGCTAATTTTTTTCCGTTATTTGCAAGTCAGAGACTTTGTTAAGAAGCACAGTTCAGACTTCAAATCTTTGAATTTAAATCCAACTTTAGAAAGTATTGTTAATGTACACCCTGGTGCTAGGTGCTAGTGGTACTGTGTCAAATTTTTACAAAGTATTAGTAGAAAAGGTGGACAATAACACTCACAAAATAAAACATGATTGGGAAGAGGAAATGGGTTTTAATATTCATGTGGTATGAGTGCTTGAGAAATGTACATACATGTTCTGTAAATGCTAGACATAATTTGATTCAGTTCAAGGTAATTCATAGGCTTCATTATTCTAAATTAAAACTTCATAAAATGTATCCCACGATTTCCCCACTCTGTAAAATGTGTAAAACTTTAGAAGGCACCCTGTTTCATTATTTATGGTCATGTAGTAAAATTCTGCCATTTTGGAAATGTATATTGCCAGTGCATTGTGATTGGCCAAACACCACAAGCACGCGTTGGAAATGTAACATCCCTTACCATAATCGCTTCAGCTTTCAAAGTAAATATCAAGACAGTTAATAATGTCGTTAGTTTTACCATCAGTTCAAGCCCGAAAGGGCAACAGAGTCGTGTGACAGACACAGTGATGATGCAATACACAAGCCGCGGTTAAGACAGCTGACTTGCTATGATGTCTGACAGGCAGTTCACTCTCCTGTGATGTGACCCTGTTCCCCTTACACACACACACACACACACACAACGCATTACTCTGCACTGCGCAAAACTCCGCATTTGAATAGTCAATAGCGAATACTTAAACTAATAACAAAACATACTTACAGTCGCTGATTCAGAAGCGCCAGATTGTCATAGCAAAGTCGGAATTGACCCTTTTTTTTTTAGAAATAGCCTTTGTGCACAGCCAGCCTTGTACTCTTCTAGGTTCAAAAAACTGTCGTCCATAAAATGCGTTGCACAAATTCGAACATTTGGGTTGTGCTGTTCTGTTGTAAATAAATCTTAACCAATGATTCCTAATTGCATCTACTTCCGGAAGGCCAAATAAAGTGCTTTTGCTTTCGCACTGAATCACACAGCGTCTCCCTGACATGACTGCATCAACACTACTGCTGTTCCTGAAACCACGCCTTCTTTTTTTGTGTGCACATTTGGGCGGCATTATGCTAATATTTCCACATAGTGACGTAGACATGTGGGGGCGTGTTAGAACGAGGCGTTTTAGGTAGGTGTGGTTGACTCTTAACTTTTATAAAGAATATCTCTTTGGATTTGAGACTTTAGTCTTTGCAACTTTACAGATCTTCTTTATGCACCAAGAGCTTGTAACACTCCAAAGAGAAAGGAAAACTTGAAATCGCATCATATGACCCCTTTAAAAAAAATTGCGAATAGTTCTGTTTCCTTTTCTTGTTCTGTTTCAATGTCTTACACTGGACTTCATTTAGCCTTTCATTTCCTTCTTATACTGCACAGATTTTTACAAAGCAGGCGTAAGTTCAATTCCATGTGCAACATCAAACCCCCTTACATCTGAATTACAATAAGCATACAGGAAATACGAAGACACAGGCCACAATACATTTGTATGGGTTTCTTTCCTTTGGTTTCAGCCACAAACCACTAACACATCCATAAGACCAGATTTAACGTTGCTTTAGTTCTAGCAAGAAAAACTCAAAATCTCACCATAGAATGCTTTTTTTTTTTTTTTTAAGGCCACATTCACATGATTGTTTTTAAGTAGCCCATTCAATATTACTATAATAATAATAATAGTAATCATCATCATTATTATTTTTTATTACATTATTAAACTTAAACCAATAAAAATGTTACTGTAGTAATAATAATATTGTACTGTGCAATAAAACTCCCCCATCAGATCTACACAAATTACATATTTTGGATTCAAAATGTCTATTTTTTTTCAAAAGGTGACAAGTTTGCATCTCTGTATGTGCGTAAAAAGTCTGTATAGGGTTGATTTATTTTATTCAATGTTGTTTAGACTAAGGGCAATGGTACACTTCTGCTATTTAAACATATATATATATAAATTGCGATCAGTTCTGTTTCCTTTTCTTGTTCTGTTTCAATGTCTTACATGGAAATAACTGGACTTCATTTAGCCTTTCGTTTCCTTCTTATACTGCACAGCTTTTTACAAAGCAGGCATAAATTAAATTCCATGTGCAAAATTTCAGCCACAAACCACTAAGACATCCAAAAGGTCAGATTTAACGTTGCTTTAGTTCTAGCAAGAAAAAGTCATTTTCAGAGCCTTATCATCACAAAACTGATTTGAATCTACACTGAATATGAAATATGAAATGCCCCACAAAGTCAACAAATACACAGGCTACCATGAGTGAAGTAAGGCCTATTGCAGCAAAAAGTTGTGCAACCTCTGTGTAACTTAGCAACATAAGAATAAATTAGCTACAGAATGCAGATGCAAAGAATGTCAATTAAGGGGGGGGGGGGGGGGCCCCCTTTTAAAACTTTTTTTTTTTTTTTTTTTGGGCCCTTTAT
>NW_015506587.1:183807-194852 GCF_001515645.1 Sinocyclocheilus grahami
GACTCCTATTCAAACCTTTTTTTCTTCTATTTTTGTGGCCTGTACTTATGGTGATTATTGATACAAACGGTGATAAGGGGGACCCCTTCTGGTTGTAGCTAGTAACTCTTTTATCTATACTCCACAGGAAATTTAATTTATTCTCACTTTTGCAACTTGATGAGTATGTTAATTTTCGATATTGTGTCCAGAATCCCTCCCTTTTCCTATCACATATCAGATCATAAATGTGTTCAATGAAAATGAAAGAAATATTCAAAAATTGTAAATGAAGTGCCTCACGGGTATTTAATAACAAAGTTATCGGGTAGATGAAGGGAGGGCTTTATTGTCCCAATAAGGCAGCATCCATTTAATATTTTTTTATAAATATGATAACTTCAAAATGCTACAGTAAAAAAGTCTGGAATTTTGCATGGTGATAGTCGTGCCCTGGGAATAAGGCAGCAGTGACATTTTTAATGCACCCAAAAGACCCCTGAGATATAGTGCCTCCAACTGAGCCAACAATTAAATTTCTCCTGTAACTGTATTGTCATATTTGTCACATTCATGTGTCCATAATTTCAAAATTCTACAGTAAAAATGTCAGGAAATTTGAATAATGACAGTCAAGCACACTGAGTATAAGGCAAAAGGGAAACTTTTAACGCAATAAAGATCCCTGCGATATCGCACCTCTAATAGGGCCAATGATGTCATTTCTCCTGTAAATGTATTGTCACAGATATCAAATTCATGGGTCCATAATTTCAAAATGCCAGTAACAATGTCTGAAAATTTGAATAGAGATAGTCAAGCACACTGGGTATAAGTAACCAGTGAAACTTTTAACATCCCCAAATGTACCAACAATGTGATGGCTCTTCTAACTGTATTGTCAGATTGGGTCCATAACTTCAAAATAATATAGTCATCAACAATAGAATGACTCTTTCAATTCACTTGAGTTTAAATCGCATTCGTATATCGTAAATAAATATATTATATATTATATATATATATTATTAATAAATATATTATTAAATCGTATATCGCTTTTCACAATACATGTCATTTCAAAGCAGCTTTACAGAAAATGCATGCTTCATTGCTTCTAAGGTTACAAAACCAAAATAGTCTTTTATGAAATGATATCAGAAAGTACAGCTGTAAGGTAGGGCTGCACAATTAATCGAATTTCTAATCACGATTACAATTACGGATGCCACAATTAAATAATCATTTAAAGCGACAATTAATCGAAGTCCACTTATGTTATTCTGAGCGTTTTATTCTTCTTCTTTCTACAGGTTATCTTAAGGGTTTTTCCGTTGTTTTAATTTATATAATGCCATGCATATTTGAACTTTTTTTATTATTATTTAAAGAAGAAACCAATTCAATGTATAGTTGACATTTGAGGCTTAAAGGGGTCATATGATGCGATTTTAATTTTTCCTTTCTCTTTGGAGTGTTACAAGCTCTTGGTCATAGAGGAGAAACAATAATGTACAGTATGTGGAAAATAATGTGTTTTTTTTTACTTTAAACCGCATAAACACATTTCATTACATCAAACACACAAAATAATATTCTTTTTGCCAGCATCATTTGACCCCTCTAATACTATAGAACAGCAATAAAAGCTTTTCATTTTGAGTGTTTTCAGCTTGTTTATTTTTATATAAAAATATGGCATGTAGTTGCTTCAAACAATGGTATAAACATAATTCAATGTAAATTGTGATAATCCTAATTAATAATCGCAATTACAATTTCAAGGGAACAATCGACAATTATGATTTTTGTCAATCGTGCAGCCCTACTGTAAGGAACAAATTACAGTGCACTTTAAAACAATGATAACATGATAATTTTGTATAATCATCCATGTTTGGTGTTCTGGAGTCATTGCAGGGGTAGTTGTCATCCACTCAAAGGTGCTGGGTCATCTGAAGTCTTCATAAGAGGCTGGATCCAAGCTGTAGTCAAATCTATAGTTAGCATAGTAGCATAATCTATACCTTGGGACATTGCAATTTGTAATATTTTTTTGAATTATTATTATTATTATTATTATTATTATTAAATGAATGAATAAGATATAAATCACACGGTCCCTAAGTAGAACTGATGACATGTTCAATAATTAAAAATACTGTAATAGTATTTTATGTACCTTTATATTTTTACAGTCCACTTTCGCTGATATAGCAGTGTTATTTGCGTTTCAAAATAGTTTATTATGTTTTTATTCTGAAAATAGACACAAAAGCAACACAATCCCTTAAAAAGCATGAAAAAGAGAAAAACCCCACGGTCCCTAAATTGAGCAAGAAGCTAACTGATGCGGAAGCATCGCGTCTTTTAAAGGGATAGTTCACCCAAAAATGAAAATTCTGTCATCATTTACTCAGCCTCATGTCGTTCCAAACTAAGGTGGAACAGATTGCGTCAATAAGAAGCAGGATTCAGCCTCGTGCGCTCTCCCCTAACTGTGCTGAATAAAAAAAGGTATGGGAAACGAATTCCTGACGTCACAGCTTAATGTTCAAAATCTTTGTTTCAAATTTGTTTATGTGTAAAAACAATTTATGTGTGAATATTCCCAAACTCTCAGACAAACAATGTGATTGTTGTCATATATATATATATATATATATGTCAGTATTAAAGTGAAAATTAATGTAAAACACGCCTTTTGCACAGAATTAGTCTGGTTCATCATAATATATATATTCATTTAAAAGCTTAATATTTTTAGGTTTATATTTAATATTTTTTTAGATTTCATATAATAAAGCGCATGAGCGTGAATGATGCAATATCAGACTTTGATCTCTGGGGTGCTAATTCACTATATGAGAATTGAGAACTGCGCTTCTTGACTGCACTTATTTCCCTCCTCACATCACTGCAACTGCCAACTCTTGTCTACTTTTAAGACAAGTCAAGGCACATCTCAAACAAGCCTATTTTGATATATAGGCCTAGGCTACATCACACAGATGTTGAAAATCTTCTTCATTTTCACAAGAGATCTTTTTCACTTTTCATAACGTCCTGTCAGCAGAGTTTGTATGCTTCAGGAAACTTGTCTGTTGGATGCTTCAAGCGTGCTAAGCATTAACCAAAGTGTTGAACTTTAGCCAAAGTGAAAACATTCAGCTGACTGTAAAAGGCAATTCTGTTTCTGTCTGCAGTATTGTGGTTCATAACATGTTGTGGTAAACATGTTCATTTAAGCTTTGTGGGGATTGAGGCCAGAACAGTTAAGGCCAAGCATTGTGTATTTTTTACTTCCTGGAGATGTGACAATGGAGGAGATTTAAACCCTATCAAAATTTAGTAAAGTATATTCTATCTCCCCAGCTTACTGTAAGTAAGGGAAACTGATTGATCTTAGACTAGCAATACAAGAATACACACAAATACATTCACACTAACTTCATTGTTTATGATCTTACAGTGAACTAAACTATTAATCTTAAAAATAATATATAGGCCAATACTGAACACAGAACTGTTTGATGTGGTTTGGACTCTTCCATGCTATATTACTAGTCTGCTGATCTAGAAGCACAGTTTTGCACCTCCATTAGAGGGGGTTTTATTTCCTGAATAGTTTCGATAGAATTACTGCTGTCACAGGAAATGACAGAATTCACATCTCTATCTCTACCATAAGTATGTGTTTTTTTGTCTATTTATTGGAATAATTAAAAAAACTAAAACAAATAACATTTATGGCATGCATCTGTTCCACAAGGACAAGCAACAACAAAAAAAAGGAAGGAGAAACAGACGGACTCATAAACAGCCGACACCACCAAAATACACACATTCGCCCACACACAACGACAAACACCAACTGTGCTGTCAGAGTTTGTTCTGAAGACACTGGAGCTCGACGGAATAATATAACTGTCTTTATTTCATTAGCAGCAGACAGAATGGCCGTTCGTGAAGAGATTCCCCTGCTTCTGTTTGGTGTGTATTGTCTCCATTGTATACTGAATGTTGATTTTTAATTTATCAGTATAAATGAAAGTATCACTGATGTTGTTTTTCCTGCAGTTATTCTTACGGTCTTCTGCATCAGCTCAAAAGAAAAGCTAATAATGGTGCCTGAAAAAACTGAAGAAATTAATGAAGGATCATGTGTGACCATCCCCTGTGTTTACAAAAATCTAAAGGATGAAACATGTACACTGTTGTGGTTTAAAGATCCAAAATATGATGAAGTATCAAAAATGTTTATTGGGACTATTGTATACAGTAACACAGAAGAACGTCCCCAGTCACCAGCTTACTCCAGCAGAGTGGAATACATCACTAATGCAACATCACTGAAGCAGCGAAAACACCAGACTTACTACTGGATAAAATGTGATTTAAGAATCACCGATCTTCAAAAGACAGACAGTGGGAACTATGGGTTTAGAGTTATTAATTCAGAGAAGTTCACGAGTGAAACTCTGACTCTCACAGTTACAGGTGAGCAATGATTTATTGAATGGGATTCATTTGATGTTGTCTTGAAGGCTGTTTTCTTATAAAAATTCTGTCATCATTTATTCACCCTCATGTCGTTTCTTTCCTCCGTGGAAAATAAAACATATGTTTATCAGAAAGTTCATGCTATGTTTTTAAACCATGAAATAGAATGTGACCAAGGGCTCCAGAAATGTATAACAGCAAGTAATAAAATAGTTCATATGATGCGACACTATATTTGAAGTCTTCATTAAGAAGCTACTGGTTCTCATGTGTCTCATCAGAGCAGATTATAAGTGATTAATGTACACAAACCTATTGTATGACTTCAGAATATTGTGCATGAGTACTTGATTTATGTTTATGTTATATTTATATGTTCTACCGAGAAAAAAAACAAAACGTTTTGAACTTCATGAGCAAATTATTAATTAATTAATTTTTTATTAACTATAGCATTGATAATTATGGAAGCAAATTTCTGTTATGCACTGTAAAAAGTAATAACTGAATCTACTTAAGAAAAACATGTAAACATAACTGAATTTGACAAATTTGTTGATTTTACTTAATTAGACTCTTATGTGAACTTTCAGGTGGATGCAATCATTAAAGGGGTCATATGATGCTTTTTTAAAGATCATTATTTTGTGTATTTGGTGTAACAGAATATGTTGACATGGTTTAATGTTCAAAAAACACATTATTTTTCAAATACTGTACATTATTGTAGGTCCTCTATGCCCCGCCTCTCTCAAACGCTTCGTTTTCTACAAAGTCCCTCCTTCCCACAAGCGCAGTCTGCTCTGATTGGCCAGCTGACCCAGTGCATTGTGATTGGCCGAACACCACAAGCACTGATCGGAAATGTAACGCCCCTTACCATAATCGCGAGCTTCATCTTTCAAAATAAATGTAAAGACAGAGCCCGAAAAGGGAACAGAGCCACACAGTGATGAAGCTGGTCTCTCTCTCTCTCTCACACACGCACGCACACACGCACGCACGCACACACACACACACACACACACACTGCAACCTCTGGTCAGCGTTAAAGATCTCACAGAGGGAGACAAACTGGCACTCAAGTGTTTAGTCCAGAAAGGTAACCCAACAGTCTATACGTTTACATGGTACAAATATCCCCAAGTCCAGAGTGAAACCAGTGAGACATTCATCATCAGTAAAGTTACTGCAGAGGACAAAGGATCTTACCAGTGCCGGGCTGATAATGGAATAAAAACAGCTAAATCAGATGACCTCTGGATTTCTGTAATGCGTAAGTATTACATTATTTGTAGCACTTCATATTATTTATTTGTTCCTTCAACAAACAAATGTGTTAATTATTTGTTTGCTAAATATGATATAAAACTCTAAAAGTTAACCAAAGCTATGATAATAAAAGTTAGCATTACTCATTGTCATTTGGAAAGCTAAAATGCTTTAAATTTAAAACCATGTTAGAGGATGAATCTCTTCACATAAATACGTTACGTAATAAGTTACGTATTCTTACCAAAACCTGCATTAATATTTTATTATATTGTACTAAGTGTGATGCTCTTCTAAATGTTAGTTTTTCTGTTCTCACAGATTCACCAAGAAACATCAAAATAGAGGGAGTGACCTCTGTAAAAGTGGGCACTCCACTGACTTTGACGTGCTCTGCTGATAGTGACCCTCCACCACACATGTACACATGGAAGCACAAACCTGGACTGTCTTCTGTCCCATTATCAATGGAAACTGGACAGTTATACATTAAGAAAATGACCATTCAACATGCAGGGCAGTACACTTGTGATGTTACCAACACTATTGGCACAGGATCACACACCATTAAAGTTGATGTGCTTTGTAAGTCTGATTCGCTCTAAAATCTATATCTTAAAGCTGCAGTCCGTAACTTTTTTTGGTTCAAAATGATCCGAAATCAATATTTGAGCAAGTACATAACCAGCCAGTGCTCAACACTATCGCCTAACTTTAGCCCGATTCACAACGGTTAGCTTATAATAATGTTTTCTAATTTGAACATAAAGAAGTTGTCCCGGCTGGTAGGCTATCGCATGTAAGGATCCTGCAGGTGGCCGATCGTTTATAGCCTTTTCTCACAGCAGCCAGAAGAATTAAATGTATAATTTTGATGGCGGATTTTAATCCATAAAGGATTATGTGTTTATGAAACACGTGTGAATGAAATTAAATTATATTCCAGTTATAAATGTGCTTCTGATTACAGATATCCAGGGATTACAAAGATTTGTATTTTAAAGACAACCAGTTCGAAGGGAGCATAATTTGCTTTTTGGGTTAAAATAATTTCTTAATACGAAATTCGAAGAGTATGACAATTAGATTAGACAGAAAATTGAGATCTACACGCTAATACACACTATACTCAGTCACGCAATGCTGATGTTGTTAACATTAATTATTTGAGAATAAAGTATAACAATAATAATAATTTGAATGGTTTGATGTGATATGAGCTAACCGATCTTTAGATTTAATCACCATTGGTAGCGAGATTTATAGCATTACATAATGCTTTTTTCTCTCAGTTGGTCAGAACAAACGTGGCAGACTTGTTACTTTTTCAGATGACAATATACGGTGAAAATTCTTATTTGGGTCATATTCCAAGACGTAGGCTAGAATCTGTGATTGCGAAGTACAGTAAATATCCACACCGGTGTGGTGACTGACTGCCACACATACTCTTCAGAACATTAGATTCATCCGCGCTGCAGCCGTGCTGGAGCACAACCCACGTAAGCTAGATAATTCCGCTCACAGCTGCAAGTCCAGGTTTTCAAACAGAGATGCCGACAAAGAGGCAAAACTTACGGACTGCAGCTTTAAGTAATCAAAGTTAATGATTTTTAACGAATAGCCAAATCATTTTTGTCACTTTTTCTTTTGAACTCTGCAGATCCTCCATCTAATCTCAGTTTGATCACGAAGAAGGAAGTGAGAGAGTTTGAAGTGGTCTCCATTATCTGCACGGTTCAAAGCTGTCCTGACTCACACCTCACAGTGACAGGACCTCAGGGTGATCTGAAAGATATTCAGAACAATCGAAGGAACAGCACTGCATCTGCAAACATGTTGACTGTCTACATGAATGTCTCTGAGTCAGATGCAGGAATGTACACATGCAAAGCAAAAAATTCAGAGGGAGATCGAGAAACTAAACAAGAGCTAATTGTGTTGCGTAAGTAATCAATCAAAATTGAAATATGTAAAATTATTTCAAATATTTCAAGGACTTGAGATGCTTTAATTTACTTTAAAGTAACCAAACCAAAACTAAAAAAAACTCAAATAATTTGGATTTCATCTTCTTATGTATCATGTCTATGCAGATGCACTTAAAAATGTGAGTGTAAGTTCTAAAGGAGAACAAACATTTGGGAGTGAGCTGACCCTTACATGTGAGGCTCACTCCAAATCTGCTCCATCCTCATATGAGTGGAAGAAACGCTTTAATGGACAGTTAAAGACAGTTGGACATGAACAGATACTGCACTTCTATTTTCTGGAAATCACTGATTCTGGTCTGTACGTCTGTATTGCTCATAATTCCATTGGAAAAACAGAATCCCCATCTGTAGAGATCAAGGTCAAGTGTGAGTACTCTTTTCTACTAGTTACACACTTCAGCTTTTAGAGGCCAAAAATTTTCTTCATCTTTGAAATTGGACTTTACTGACAGATATGATATTGTCCAATGTTTTTTTGTTATCCTAAATAGTCTAAGTTTGTCATGATAGCTAAATTAATGATTTAATATTACATTGCTCAAATTTGTTGTTGGCCATGACATTCAGTTATAACAATAAATTGCATAATAATTTTTCACATATTAAATGTTAATTATGAATATTCATGTCCATTTGCCTGTTTTCTATAGATGCTCCAAACATAAATATAGTCCATAACATGACAATCTTTACTCAGTGGAACTGGAAGCTTCCAGTCTGTCTGGCCTGCAGTGCAGATGCGTATCCACCTGCCACTGACTACAAATGGTTCATACAGGGGGACAACACAAAAGTAGTGTCACAACAGCAGAACTTCACTGTTTGGCCTCAGAACCCAGGAATGTATTACTGTACAGCAGTCAACGCTATCGGAAAATCACGATCCGAGCACATCGTGTTATTTATCAGCAGTGAGTATGAAATGACATTTATCAAATAACTAAAATAATGAAATAACGCCATTTTATTTGCACATTTTATAAACCATATGCTGCATACAGTTTGGATCACTTGACTTGTATAGCTCCTTTTAATAATCTCATAGACTGCTAGATCGTTAATGATCATTTATTCAATTTTTAATCCCAACAATCACAGCCAAGGTCAGATAAAAAAATTAAGCAATCCTGTTTTCTAACCCTCTTAATATAGGCAACATTCTCATGCTCTATCACATCATCTTTCTCCTGCTGATTCTCACTGGTGCGGCCATCTTCCTGATACGCAGGTAAGGTCCTCTTTTATTTTTTTCTTTCAAAACATTACTTTTAAATACTCATACAAAATTTGCAAAGCGATTTTTGAGTTTAAGGAAACTTATTGGTCATATGCAGTAAGAATGCAACTAAGAACCACATCTGAGTGAAAGAAATTCATGACCTACTGTTATGAGGCGAACGAGACGCGAGACGTGTGGATCCATTTGCAAAGCTTTATTAGAAGACATGGTCAGAAACAGGCAGGGTCGAACACCAGCCAACAGATATGGCACAGGCAAGACACAAGAGTAATCCGTTAAACAGGCGTGCACTCTTAAAAATAAAGGTGCTTCACAATGCCATAGAAGAACCTTTTTGTCTAAATGGTTCCATAAAGAACCTTTAATATCTGAAGAGCCTTTCTGTTTCACAAAAGGTTCTTTGTGGCGAAATAAGGTTCTTCAGATTACAAAAAGGTAAGAAAGAGTTGGTTCTTTAAAGAACCTTTGACTGAATGGTTCTTTGTGGAACCAAAAATGGTTCTTCTATGGCATCGCTTGAAGAAGCTTTTGAAGCACATTTATTTTTAAGAGTGTGGGTCGATCGATGGCGAACGTAATCCAGAATGCTTGACAAGAGGGGTAATCCGAGGAACACGAGCAATAGTCCAGGCAAGGTGCAAACATAATCCAAAAGACAAGACGAAAGGGTAATCCAAAATACTCAGGCAAGAATCCGAACATGGGAAAGCAGGCAAGGCAAGGCAAGACTATGACAATGACAATGACAATGACTAGACTAGACTAGACTAGACTAGACAAGACTAGACAAGACTATGAAAACTAGAGCAGGCTCCGTAAAGTAGCTAGCTATCAGCTAGGGTAACGATATGCGCTTACAATACTCTGCAGTTTGAGAAGGATCTGAGTGAGTGTAATATAGTGTGTGTGTGATTGGTTACAGCTGTGTGCAATCAGTGCAATGGATGATGGGAAATGTAGTCCGTGGTGACGTGTAACAGTCTGTGTAGTGAGAGAGTCAATGTAATGGAAGAGCGATCTCTGGTGGCGATCGGACGGAAGTCCATGGACAGGATTCGTAACACCTACAGCTTGTGTCATTTATTACATGTATTGTTCCTGTGAAGCACCAGCTCTATTTGTTGATTTTAGTTTGTGGCTGTTATTATTTTCCTCTAAATACATTTTTAATTGATGTGTTTTTAATTTTTCAGGTTCATCATCAAGGCAAGATTTGATCAACAAAGTGAATCAGATCCTTTCTACCTTTTCCAGTTAATCCCATCTGAAACTACTTCTACTGTATGTTACTATGGAACTGTCAGCACAAATAGGTATTTTTCTTTATTCAATATGTAGCTATTTTCCCATGTAAGTGGTGATTTCTGAAATCTCAATATAGAAAAAAAATCACATTTTCAGGTGATATAAAATCACTAAGCACCCATCATCACACCTAAATAATCACAAAAGAACAGCTAAGATATTAAAGGGATCATTAACTGCATTTTTGTAACTGCTAGATTTTCCTGAGGTGCACTTACAATGTTAATATAATTTTTACATAAAAAATTGTCATAATTTAGAAATAAAAGGCCATTTCTACCCTGACTGATTTGAATGCTGTGGTGGAAGGGGCGTGTCTGCTGTGAGACTTCAATGGAAACGCCCATTGCTATGATTGGCTAATGTATTTGCATATGAAATAAGTATTACATGTGGAGCTCTCTCAAACACTTTTACTACATTTTTACTATTACAGCTGTATAGATTAACTAACCAAGGAGCGTGCTGATTATAGCATTATATTTAGATCTCCTCCCATCGCATGAAATGCAGTGACCTCATCATTTGCAACTTGAGTTTTGCACTTTCACTAATGCTTTCATCACAACTAACAGTGCTAACACAATGTAAATGAGAGATTCATTGTGCAGTGTAGACTGTGCCACTGAATATATACTCGCACTGTGTGATCGACAGCCTTAAGATTAGGCATTAGAATGAACACTGTTCCCTGTCAGTCGGTCACTCTCGATGTCACGTCAGAGGACCGACGAATTGGGATCTCGCTTAGA
>NW_015506587.1:197130-197429 GCF_001515645.1 Sinocyclocheilus grahami
CTGCGGGTACGCCTGTAGTTCCGTTGATGCCACTAGCGTGGTGTCGGGGAGCCTGGGTTGAGCTACCCAACCCGTCTCGATGGCTTCTTCGAACCGTAAGGCTCGGCTATGCGATTCAGTCGCCCGGCGTCCCCACCCAAGTTCAGTGGCATCCGCTTCACAACAGTGAAGGCGGCCGATGGTCCTGTTTTGTGGGCGGAGGTCGCAGTCCTACTGGCGAAGGATGCGATAGAGCCGGTCCCTCCAGCCGATATGAAGACGGGGTTTTACAGCTCCTACTTCTTTGTAGCCGAGAAAGG
>NW_015506587.1:197859-198089 GCF_001515645.1 Sinocyclocheilus grahami
ACTCGACTGGCCAGCGATGCCTATACGACCTGTGGAGAAGCTGCCTCCGCCTTACGGCGTGATTGCAAGTGCACCAGGCCAAGGGGCATATGGCAGCTACAGCGGAGCACTGGCTCCATGGCCGAGTCCCGAGGTGGGCGTGGCAACGCGGCACCTTCCGGGTCCAAGTTACACCGGCCTGCTGCCAAACCTTCACCCCGTGGTCAGACCTTGTGTTCCTCCGGGCAGGA
>NW_015506587.1:198494-199046 GCF_001515645.1 Sinocyclocheilus grahami
CCAGCTGGTTTGGGGACGTTTCAGAGCCGCTCAGGTAGACCTGTTTGCCTCTCCAGAAACCTCTCACTGCCAGTTGTTCTTCGCCCTGACCGAGGGAACACTCGGCACGGACGCACTGGCACACAGCTGGCCGCGGGGCCTTCGCAAGTATGCATTTCCCCCAGTGAGCCTTCTGGCACAGTTGCTGTGCAAGGTCAGGGAGGACGAGGAGCAGGTCCTGCTGGTGGCCTATTGGCCTTCCCGGACCTGGTTCCCAGATCTAATGCTCTGATTCCTCTGAGGAGGGATTTACTGACTCAGAGACGGGGCACCCGCGTCCAGACCTCTGGAAACTTCATGTCCGGCAGGATGGGACGCAGAGGTTCTGAGTGGCCTACCCCAAGAGGTAGTTGACACCATCACTTCAGCGCCTACGCTTGAAGTGGAACTGTTCGTTGAGTGGTGTTCTTCTCGCCGAAAAGACCCCCGAAGATGGAGTTGTGCTGTCCTTTTTGCAGCAAGGGTTGGAGCGAAGGCTGTCTCCCTCCACCCTTAAAGTTTATGTGTTTATGT
>NW_015506587.1:199192-211743 GCF_001515645.1 Sinocyclocheilus grahami
TCGGGACCTGACTCTGGTGCTCACGGCACTACAGCAGGGCCCATTTGAGCTTTTTGCAGGCGGCTGAGCTGAAGTTCCTTTCAATGAGAAAAGAGACTTTGCTCCTGCTAGCATTGGCCTCCATCAAGAGGGTAGAGGACCTGCACGCATTTTCGGTCAACGATTTGTGCCTAGAGTTCGGGCCGGCTGATTCCCAGGTAACCCTGAGGCCCCGGCCCGGCTACGTGCCCAAGGTTCCCGCTCCTCCCTTCAGGGATCAGGTGGTGAACCTCCAAGCGCTGCCCTCGGAGGAGGCAGACCCAGCCCTAGCTTTGCTCTGTCCCGTCCGAGCCTTAAGGTGCTACGTAGACCGGACGCAAAGCTTCAGGACCTCAGACCAGCGCTTTGTCTGTCACGGAGGCCGGCAGAAGGGGAATGCCGTCTCAAAGCAGAGGATGGCCCACTGGATAGTGGACACCATCACCCTGGCTTATCAGGCACAGGGTGTGCCCTGCCCGCTCAGGCTGCGAGCTCACTCAACTAGAGGTGTTGCATCCTCCTGGGCGCTGGCTCGTGGCGCCTCGCTGACAGATATCTGTAGGGCTGCGGGCTGGGCGACCCCTAACACATTCGCTAGATTCTATAGACTTCGTGTGGAGCCGGTATCCTCCTGTGTTCTCACCTCAAACGGGTAGAAGCACTGAGAGGCCCCGGCTTCGGGTCGGCTTGCAAAACCACTCCAGAGAGTCCATACAGCAGACCCTGTTGAGTTCCTCCGTCCCCTCGGCAGCCAGACGTGGCGGAGCGTCCGGCGCCAGGCCTTCACTCGCTGAATCCTCGAGAACCGGTAGGAGGCTGGGTTCCATATGTAAGACCTAAGTGGATCTCATATGTGTAAAGTCCACGGTATAGCCTTGAGCCCGTGTTTCCCCGGCAGACTTCTGCCATTCCAAGAGGGTTCAATCACCTCCATTCTTCCATATGCACCTAAGGGATGTCCATATGTGTATTGCTTCCGAAACCTCCTTCGGGAAGGTTCGAGCTTCCGTAACGCCCCTGTTCCAAGTAGAACGGGTACGTTTTCCCAGTGTTATCCAGTCTTACTCATTGGGTAGTGCCATAGCAGCAGTAGCTGGTCCTCTTGTGAAGAAGCCCGGGCCTACGCCAAAAAATAGGGGCGCAGGTGGCTTCCACAGGACACTGGAAGGGGCAGTAGCTGTGGCCTTTTGTAGGATCCCAATTCGTCGGTCCTCCGACGTGACGTCGAGAGTGACCGACTGAAAAGGAACGTCTCGGTTACGTATGTAACCCTCGTTCCCTGAAGGAGGGAACGGAGGCGAAAACCTGAATATGCGCTGCATCTGCTACCTACTTATACTCACGCTGTGATCAGCAGCAGCTGGATGCAATAATCGAATGCCAATGTGCATTGGCTCATTTAGTTTACACTCGAAGTAGATTGGTCCCTCTAAGCGAGATCCCAATTCATTGGTCCTCCTTCAGGGAACGAGGGTTACATTCGTAACCGAGACGTTACTTGTCAGGTCCATAATCTTACAGTATAAGTCTGTTTGCAAAGCCTGCATCAAAACTGTGACTGATTTACCAAAGAATCCACAGTGAAATGCACCGAACAAACAAATAATGCTCTACTTAAACATACACATAGTTCAAAATAAATAATCACTTTCCTAGGATTAGGATTCTTTGGAAGGTAATGCTATTTTTCGTCCATTTATCGTGTATTGCTCTTCTCTCCTTCTCATCTCACTAATGCACCAGTGGGCGGGGCCAAAGACGTGATGATGTAGAAGTAGGCGTTGATTTTATTATGCAGAGGTGGGGTTTTGTTGCACTATTACTTCATAATAATGTGACAAAATCTGAAAGTCGTTTTCAGAGCTTGGTTTGATAGTGGTTTCTCAATTCATGACCCCTTTAATGATCCATTACTGCTAAGGGCCAGATCATTTTGGATTGCTTACATTTAGCAATAAATAGACTAATGATCTTATTCCTTGTCCTCATCAAGTTGAATGAACACTAACACTTCATCCAATATTGTATTTGTATTTTGTACTTTTAATTCTAAAACACAATTTGTTCGAATAAATTGTTAGAATATGCATACAGGATTATATGTGATTGCTTCACACAGTTGATTTCATTCCTAAAATCTGAATGCTAATTAAAATGGTCCATCTTGATATTCATAATAAATTAAATCACTACTTATTCTATTAATTTTGATCTATGAGCTTCCACATGCTGCTTTCATGATGCTGGCTCTATTTCTGGCAGCTTCGCTTTTCACTGCTGTTAATTTTAAATATATGATTATATTTCATGGCACTTCAGCGGCAAACAATGTACTGATGCAGAAGTCCAAACCATAGCATCTGAAAATAAAACGTCAAAGGTACGTGTTCAGATTACACCAACCATGCAACACAAGCTGAACATAGTGAAAAACTCAGTTTAACAGATTCAGAATGGCCATCTTTGCTTTGTTTTACCAAAGTTACATGGTGTCCATATAGGACCAAAACATACAGTGTAACATATATTAGAACCATGTTTTCTAAAATCTGAAAACATGATTCTGAAATTACTTCAAACTGAAATAATAACCGCTCACAGTACTATAATATCTTCCTTTCCCAGAATTCCCAAAGAGAGGAACCTGATTATGAGGATGTCAGTGCTGCTTGTGCTCCACCACCTTCATAGACTGATTCCGATACCATGGAAAAGGAAGTGAATTATGCCACTGTCTTTGCCCACTTTGTTTTTATCTTAATTTTTTCTGATATACATGACTATATATATTTACATAGAGGCGCCATTATGGGTGCAGAGTATGTCTGGCACATAGACTCACAAGGATGCTAGGAGGCCCCAAATTACCACTTTGGAATTATACACAAACACGTTTTAACCATTAATAATGTGGTAAATAAAAATTCAAATCTGTAAATTGATTGAAAATAATTAGTGTAAGTGAACTTACTCTCCTGTCACTTCAAAATACAGCGTGCATGATGTTAACAATGTGAAGAACATGATGGAAAAAAGGCTTGTCCAGTGTCCCAAAGCAAAAATTTTACAAAGCAGTGATGAAGAGGTGAAAAGGATGAAAATTACCTTACAAATTGGGCATTTCAAAATCAGAATAAACAGAATATTGGTTGTAATGATTCCAGTATGAGACAGGTTGGGGGAAAGTGAAAGGATTGAATTTATTTCCTTATGAAATTAACTCTTCATGAAACCAATACTCAGGAACTCACACCAAACAGACACCATGCAATAAAACAATAAAACTTATCTGGAGAAGAAATCTTCAAAGAGAGCAAACAACGCCTCTCTCCTCGCCCATTTACGACCCCCTTCTCCCCCTGGCCTCTCTGCCTCTCCCTCTTTCCCCCCAAAAGGTTTCACCCAAAGTTCATTAAGAATACGCATATCCCACATATCATGTATCTTGTGAACCTGTTGTTTTTCCCCTTCATGTTTAGTGTCATTTTAAAGGTCTTTGTGCGATTGGTAAATTGGTTTTAATTTCAAAGTAGTCATTTATATTGTGAGAAAGATTCAAAACCTTTGTAGAATTATGTTCTGCTGAGAAGGGGGAGTGTCCCCCTTTAGGCCTGTGGGAATGTTTATCTATCTCCAGCCAGGTGCAACCCTGGAGCACTGTTACATGTGTGACTATGTAAAATTTGTTTGTCTCCTGCATGGAACACTTGGCTATTTTCAATATAGCTACAGTAAACCATGTTGCCACGCGGATACAATATGTTTCACAATTGCATTATCCTTTCTAAATTGGCTTCTAATTGTTTCATTATGTAATTGGCATGATACAATTTTACCTGACTAATAATAAATTGTTATATTTGATTTATTCTGAACTTTTCTTGAATTAATTATGACCAGTAAATCATAGGAGGCTAATGCTACCGTAAATCTGTGTCCAGGATAGTACAAACTAAAGGCGCATGAATGAAAGGAGCAGTAGGCACTTCATCTGAAGACCTTTTGATTTCTGTCTATCACTGACTTAGCAAGATGTATGGAAGTGGCTAAATCAAGTACACTTTTTGTATGAGTGAGCAGTAGGCAACCGACAAAAAGGTATTAGTTAACTTATTACACCCTCTGACTAATATCAGACTGGCTAGTTTGCGTCCGTGAGTTTACCGCAAACCCGGGGCGCGTATCTCTGAGCGGCATTGGGTCCCTGATGAACGAATAATTGAAAGTATGGGATTTACAGAATACTCAAATATCTAAATTAATAAACAATCGATATCTGTGATCAGCTTTTGATTAGAAATATTGCCTAAATTTAATGATCACGTGAAATTGGAGTCAGATTGAAAACGGAGCTAGACAAAATGGAAACTAAGTCCTGATAAATTCAGAAGCGCAAGTAAAAGACTGAATACGCATTAAACCTTCGACCAGGCCGCTGGATTCCGCTTTTTGGGCTGGCGGGTGGATCCTTACAAAAGTATACCGATACTAATTGGTAAACATCAGTGAGAATGCCAGAATGAATTTAACCACCTGAAGTGATGTTAATTGTGTTGAATACTTTGTATTATAGGCTATAAATTAAAAGCCAATTTCTGGTCCCAGTCCATCAGAATTTGTGTTTGCTTGTATTGTTATTTCAATGTGAATGTGTTATAATTGATTAAATGATTTTCAAACATCAGAATGTTTAGTCCATTTGAAACGGTGTATCATAGCACTCATCAATCAAATTATCAAGGCCAAATTTAAGTTATTTTTCTAGAACAGATTCCAAAATGAGTAGTTTAAAAAAAAAGTTTTACTGAAGTCAACCCATCACTACCTAGAGGTTTATTATTTAATTTATTAATGCCTTCTTTAACTTCTTCAAAGGAAAATTTTTAAAAACATTAGTTTGAAATCAACACTAATGGCTCTTACTTAAGAAATAGAATTAAGAATAGGCAATGGGTTGTTAGTTTACAATAAAAATCTGCTATATGGGATGAGATAAGATTTGTATCCTTAACACATCGAGGGGTGAGAACCAGAAGGGCGTAAGTGACATTTTGGGTGAAACTGAGTTAAAATAAAAAGAAAGCTCCTGATGAGCTCTTTCCTCTGCCAAAAGGACACAAGCGAATTCATAATAATTTTGGAGTTAGTCATTAGAAACCAAAAGACTTAACACTGAAAATACTAAGCCAGTTGGTGCCAAAAGGGTGTAACTGCACTTACGCCACTTTGGCATTGAGAAATGTACTGTGGGTAAAGCCTGTGGATAGCACATGAGTCAAAATGGCTGACACAACAAGTAAGCCTGGTAGGTCAACCACGAGAAGACAGCAGTTTTTAACTACTGAAGATGTATTATTAAGCTTATTTTGTGACAAAGAGCAGATGATGATGGAGAAAATGAAAATATCCAGCATTCAATGTCAGTGAGGTGAAGCTAGCTAGCAGGTAGTAACCAATAACTTACATTGTAATATCATATAGGCACTCAGTTACTGCTTAGCCACAAGAGAGAGAGAGAGTGCATAAGATCTGCAAAGTTACAAAGCTCAAAATCTCCCACAAAAGGATTTATTCTATCTAAAAGAGAAGGCTGATCCAGACCGGGCAAAAACGCCTCATTCAAACATGCCCCCACATGTCTACGTCACTATGTGGAAATATTTGCATAATGCCGCCCAAATGTGCACGCAAAGAAAGAAGGCGTGGTTTCAGGAACAGCAGTAGTGTTGATGCAGCCATGTCAGGGAGACGCTGTGTGTTTCTGTGCTAAAGCAAAGCACTTTATTTGGCCTTCCTAAAGTAGATGCAATGAGGAATCATTGGTTAAAATTTAGTTACAACAGAACAGCACAACCCAGATGTTCGAATTTGTGCAACATATTTTATGAAAGACAGTTTTGTGAACCTAGGAGTACAAGTACAAGGCTGGCTGTGCAAAGGCTATTTCTAAAAAGAAAATGGGTCAATTCCGACTTTACTATGACAATCTGGCGCTTATTCTGAATCAGCTACTGTAAGTATGTTTTATTATTAGTTTAAGTATTTGCTATTGACTATTCAAATACAGAGTTTTGCGCGGCGTCGTGTGGGTGTGTGTGTGTATGTGTGAGGGGAACAGGGTCACATCACAGGAGAGTGAACTGCCTGTCAGAAATCATAGCACGTCAGCTGTCTTAAACAGGGAGAATAAAAGTTACGCCTTCTTTCTTTGCGTGAACATTTGGGCGGCGTTATGCAAATCTTTCCACATCGTGACGTAGATATGTGGGGGCGTGTTAGAACGACCCGTTTTAAATTAGGTGTGGCTGACCCATTACTTTAATAAAGAATATCTCTTTGGATTTGAGACTTTAGTCTTTGCAACTTTACAGATCTTCTTTATGCACCAAGAGCTTGTAACACTCCAAAGAGAAAGGAAAAATTGAAATCGCATCATATGACCCCTTTAACCGCGGCTTGTGTACTGCATAATCACTGTGTCTTTCACGCAAGTTCCCCTTTCGGGCTTGAACTGATGGTAAAACTAACGACATTATTAACTGTCTTTACATTTATGTTGAAAGCTGAAGCTCGTGACTATGGTAAGGTGCGAATTTCCGACGTGTGCTTGTGGTGTTCGGCCAATCACAATGCACTGGGTCAGCTGGCCAATCAGAGCAGACTGCGCTTGTTTGATCATTTCTTCAACGTCTCTCTTGTTGAGTGCTGTGATGATGTTCTCTTGAAGCTTTTTAATGAGAAATCACCTTTGGATTTCTTTGACGCTTGACTATGTATTGGTGTCTGACCATATATAAAGCCACAATATACAACAAAAGCAGTGTTTAGTTATTTTTAAAATATAGCGTTCTTTCCATAAAAGTAGAAATCATCTTAGAAATAATAGGCTATGTAGGCCTAAATTGAACACAGAACTGTTCGATGTGGTATGGTCATTCAGTAAATTGTTAAATTGCAATATATGCTCTAATACACATGGTCATAAACACATCCTGAATAATTCTCATGTTTACTTTTTCCTGCTGCACCATTAGGGTGTATTCACACTAGGCACGGTTGCCTTGAACCGAGCCTGAGCGCGATTGTCCCCCCTCCCCACTGGCCTGCACTCATATTGCACTTTAATGTTCCAGGCCGGAGCACGCTTACGTCATTCATGATGCAACTTTTTGTTTTGAAGAAATCTCTAACAGACTGGCCAATAGATTTATCGTTTATGCCGTGCAGCGATTTTCACTTGATTGTGCTGCACGTATCAGATGATGGCGGCAGCTGAAGTTGACAGAGGAATTTGCAGCTTGACTTGAAAACTACAACTCCTGTACATCAATAAGGTGAGAACCAGACCCGTTATAATGCTAAATACGTTGCTTAGTGTAAGTACAGTCATGGCCAAAAGTTTTGGCAGTGACATAAATTTTGTGCTTTGCAAAGTTTGCTGCTTAATCTGTTGTAGTATTCATTCATATTGTTTCTAGATTATTGTGTAGAGTGATCAGATGCATTTTAAATAATTGCTAAAATCTTCATTGGCCAAAAAATTTACTTTTCACACACACACACACAAAAAGTCACTGTTTTTTTTATCCTGACACAAAATGACCAGCTAACATTAATTGACTAATCATATCAGCAGCACATGAGAAAGTGTGAACGAGTACTAGTCAGGTAAAATCACTATCATACTAATTAGATTGTAAGAGCAGACTGATTGCTATAAAAGGAGGATAGAAGCGCTTCCAATCACTGTGTTCTTGTTAGCAATGGTTACCTCCAAAGAAACATGTGCAGCCATCATCAATTTGCATCAAAATGGCCTCACATGCAAGGACATTGCTACAAAGAATATTGCACCTGAAAGAACCATTTACCGGATCATCAAGAACTTCAAGGAGAGAGGTTCGACTGCAGTGAAGAAGTCTTCAGGACGTCTCAGAGTGTCCAGCAAGCGCCAGGACCATCCTGAGGAGTCAGCTACAGAATCGTGTCACCAGCAGTGCAGAGCTTGCTCGGGAATGGCAGCAAGTTGGCGTGAGAGCATCTGCAAGCACAGTGAGGCCAAGACTTTTGGACAACGGCCTGGTATCAAGAAGGGCAGCAAAGAAGCCACTTCTCTCCAAGTAAAATGTCAAGGACAGACTGAAATTCTGCAGGAAGTAAAGGATTGGACAGCAGAAGACTGGTGCAAAGTTATTTTCTCTGATGAAGCTCCCTTCCGACTGTTTGGGGCATCTGGAAAATCGATTGTTTCGGAGAAGAAAAGGTGAACGCTACCGTGAGTCCTGTGTTGTGCAAACAGTGAAGCATCCTGAGGCCATCCATGTGTGGGGTTGCTTTTCAACCAAGGGAGAGGAATCTCTCATAATTCTGCCTAAAAACACTGCATGAATAAAGAATGGTATCAAAACATCCTGCAAGAGCAACTTCTTCCAACGATCCATGAGCAATTTGGTGATGATCCGTGCATTTTTCAACATGATGGAGCACCATTGTCGCAAAGCAAGAGTGATAAAGAAGTGGCACGAAGATCATTACATTGACATTTTGGATCCGTGGCCAGGCAACTCCCCGGATCTCAATCCCATAGAGAACCTGTGGTCAGTCCTCAAAAGGTGAGTGGACAAGCAGAACTCCGAGAACTAATAAGGCAAGAATGGATCGCCATCAGTCAGGATTTGGCCCAGAAGCTAATATCCAGCATGCCAGAGCGAACTGCAGAGGTTATGAAGAACAAGGGTCAACAATGTAAATATTGACTCTTTTTTTTTTTGCCAATAAAACCCTTTAAAACTTATGATATGCTTATCATTGTTTTTCAGTATACCATAGAAACATGTGGAAAAATAATATACAAATGCTGAAGCAGCAAACTTTGCAAAACTTTTGGCCATGACTGTACACCCCTGCTGATCTTGCACGTTAGACACATACATTAGAGGGGGGTTTATTTTCTAAATAGTTTCAACAGAACTAACCACTGTCACAGGAAGTGAGCTTCATGCTTAGAAGACAAAATTAACATCTCTCTTTATCTCTACCAGGAATGTGCGCTTTTGAACAAGTTAGAAATACACATGGGTGATGTTCTCCTTTTGTTTCTCGGTTTGAATGTTTTTAAGACGCCCATTGAGAACAACATATTCTATTTGAAGGTAAAATATTTTCTTCTTTCTTTTTTTCATTTTTGTTATTTGTGGTATCAAATAACACATTTGGTTGTCATAATAATAATAATCTGTTAAACTGTAAAGCTCATGCATGAAAAGCCCTGTGATTCTTCGAACAAAACATTTTTTGGCATGTGATCGTGTCATTATAGCGTGAACATGTTTGAGAAACATTTATGGTGTCATCAGCAAATTCTAATAAATGATTAACTGTTTAAAGAATAAAATAGTAGTCAGTTATTACAGCAATAAATTATTTGGTTACACTTTATTTCGATAGTCCACTTTAGACATTCTACTAATTATAAGTAACTTTGTAACTACATGTCAACTAATTCTCATTAATTTGCATCTACATGTCTACTAACTCTCAGAGTAGACTGTTAGGGTAGGTTTAGGGTTAGTAGAATAAGCTGACAAAGAAAGTGTTAGAAGATATTAAGCAGACAGTCTACTAATACTCTACTAACTGCTAGTTGACATGTAGTTGCAAAGTTACTTACTGTTAATAGAATGTCTAAAGTGGACTATAAAGTGTTACCAATTATTTAGCTTGATGGAGCAGTAGGCATAATTAATTTGCTGCTGTAATTGCAGGTTGAATAAAATAAGGTAACAAGTCCAATTTAACAACAAAAAAAAAAAAACTGAAAAACAATTAGATGTAATTAACAATTTGGTGTAATTAACAAATGTTGTCATCCCAAAAAGACATTTTTGGCATGCAAGGATGAACAAAAGGAAGGAGAAACAGACTGACTCATTAACAGATGTGACCATCAAAAAACACCCACACACAAGGACAAACACCAAATGTGCTGTCAGAGTATAACTGTCTTTATTTCATTAGCAGCAGACAGAATGACGGTTCCTGAAGGGATTCCTCTGCTTCTGTTTGGTTTGTATTGTCTCTATTGTATACTGAATGCCGATTTTTGTAAATGATTGTCCTAATTTATTCAATATAAATGAAAGTATCACTGATGTTGTTTTTCCTGCAGTTATTCTTACGGTCTTCTGCATCAGCGCAAAAGATCATCAAAGAATCCTGAAAAAATGTACTCAACTGTATTAAATATTGATAATCAGCAAATCAGTATATTACAATGATTTCTGAAGGATCATGTGACACTGAAGACTGGAGTAATGATGCTGAAAATTTAGCTTTGATCACATGAATAAATTACATTTTAATATATATTCAAATAGAAACAGTTATTTTAAATAGTATAAATATTTCAAAATGTTACTGCTTTTAATAAATGCAGGCTTGGTGAGCAGGAGATAATTCTTTAAGAAACATAAAAAATCTTGCAGTTCAAAAACCTTTGACTGGTAGTGTAGGCTGATTATTCTTATAGATTGAAACGTGCATTAACCAGGATAACGAGTATGAAACATGCTCCGAGTTGCTTCAGAAAACAAAAAAATAGAGCAACAACAAAAGCATGTTGCTGGAAATGGGTTTATTATTGAAAATGCAAACTGCTTGTCCGCCCCAAATGAAACATAAAACAGACGTTTAACAGAAAGTTCATGCTGCTGTTTTTTTAGATCGATGGCGAACGTAATCCAGAATGCTTGACAAGAGGGGTAATCCGAGGAACACGA
Source organism: Sinocyclocheilus grahami (assembly GCF_001515645.1). Taxonomy (NCBI): domain Eukaryota; kingdom Metazoa; phylum Chordata; class Actinopteri; order Cypriniformes; family Cyprinidae; genus Sinocyclocheilus; species Sinocyclocheilus grahami. The sequence goes on from NW_015506587.1 coordinate 209,989, forward strand.
GCAACAGTCCACGCAAGGTGCAAACATAATCCAAAAGACAAGACGAAAGGGTAATCCAAAATACTCAGGCAATAATTCGAACACGGGAAAGCAGGCAAGGCAAGACTATGACAATGACTAGACTATGAAAACTAGAGCAGGCTCCGTAAAGTAGCTAGCTATCAGCTAGGGTAACGATATGCGCTTACAATACTCGGCAGTTTGAGAAGGATCTGAGTGATTGTAATATAGTGTGTGTGTGATTGGTTACAGCTGTGTGCAATCAGTGCAATGGATGATGGGAAATGTAGTACGTGGTGACGTGTAACAGTCTGTGTAGTGAGAGAGTCAATGTAATGGAAGGGCGATCGGACGGACGTCCATGGACAGGATTCGTAACACCTACAGCTTGTGTCATTTATTACATGTATTGTTCCTGTGAAGCAGCAGCTCTATTTGTTGATTTTAGTTTGTGGCTGTTATTATTTTCCTCTAAATACATTTTTAATTGATGTGTTTTTAATTTTTCAGGTTCATCATCAAGGCAAGGTTTGATCAACAAAGTGAATCAGATCCTTTCTACCTTTTACAGTTAATCCCATCTGAAACTACTTCTACTGTATATTACTACGGAACTGTCAGCACAAATAGGTATTTTTCTTTATTCAATATGTAGCTATTTTCCCATGTAAGTGGTGATTTCTAAAATCTCTTAATATAGAACAAAAATCTCATTTTCAGGTGAAATAAAATCATCATCACACCTAAATAATCACAAAAGAACAGCTAAGATATTAAAGGGATCATTAACGGCATTTTTTTAACTGACTGAGTTTCCTGAGGTGCACTTACAGTGTTAGTGTAATTTTTACATAAAAGGCCATTTCTACCCTCACTGATTTGTACGCTGTGGTGGAAGGGGCGTGTCTGCTGTGAGACTTCAATGGAAATGCCCGTTGCTATGGTTGGCTAACATCTTTGCATATGAAATAAGTATTACATGTGGAGCTCTCTCAAACACTTTTACTACATTTTTACTATTACAGCTGTAGAGATTAACTAACCACAGAGAGTGCTGATTATAGCATTATATTTAGATTAGTTCTATAATATCTTCCTTTCCCAGAATTCCCAAAGAGAGGAACCTGATTATGAGGATGTCAGTGCTGATTGTGCTCCACCACCTTCATAGACTGATTCCGATACCATGGAAAAGGAAGTGAATTATGTCACTGTCTTTGCCCACTTTGTTTTTATCTTAATTTTTTCTGATATACATGACTATATATATTTACATAGAGGTGCCATTATGGGTGCAGAGTATGTCTGGCACATAGACTCACAAGGATGCTAGGAGGCCCCAAATTACCACTTTGGAATTATATTTTTAATTGTTTATTTTATCCTACATACACAAACACGTTTTAACCATTAATAATGTGGTAAATAAAAATTCAAATCTGTAAATTGATTGAAAATAATTTGTGTAAGTGAACTTACTCTCCTGTCACTTCAAAATACAGCGTGCATGATGTTAACAATTTGAAGGACATGATGGAAAAAAGGCTTGTCCAGTGTCCCAATGCAACAATTTTAAAAAGCAGTGATGAAGAGGTGAAAAGGATGAAAATTACCTTACAAATTGGGCATTTCAAAATCAGAATAAACAGAATATTGGTTGTGATGATTCCAGTATGAGACAGGTTGGGGGAAAGTATACCGATACTAATTGGTAAACATCAGTGAGAATGCCATGATATGTTTTGCCCTCCCATG
>NW_015506587.1:215145-223830 GCF_001515645.1 Sinocyclocheilus grahami
TTGTTTGATCATTTCTTCAACGTCTCTCTTGTTGAGTGCTGTGATTATGTTCTCTTGAAGCTTTTTAATGAGAAATCACCTTTGGATTTCTTTGACGCTGGACTATTTATTGGTGTCTGACCATATATAAAGCCACAATATACAACAAAAGCAGTGTTTAGTTATTTTTAAACTACAGCGTTCTTTCCATAAAAGTAGAAATCATCTTAGAAATAATAGGCTATGTAGGCCTAAATTGAACACAGAACTGTTCGATGTGGTTTGGTCATTCAGTAAATTGTTAAATTACAATATATGCTCTAATACACATGGTCATAAACACATCCTGAATAATTATCATGTTTACTTTTTGCTGCTGCACCGTTAGGGTGTATTCACACTAGGCACGGTTGCCTTGAACCGAGCCAGAGCGCGATTGTCCCCCCTCCCCACTGGCCTGCACTCATATTGCACTTTAATGTTCCAGGCTGGAGCACGCTTACGTCATTCATGATGCAACTTTTTGTTTTGAAGAAATCTCTAACAGACTGTCCAATAGATTTATCTTTTATGCCGTGCAGCGATTTTCACTTGATTGTGCTGCACGTATCAGATGACGGAGGCAGCTGAGGTTGAAAGAAGAATTTGCAGCTTGACTCTAGAACCAGACTCGTTATAATGCTAAATACATTGCCTATTGTGAGTACAGTCATGGCCAAAAGTTTTGGTAGTGACATAAATTTTGTGCTTTGCAAAGTTTGCTGCTTAAGCTGTTGTAGTGTTCATTCATATTGTTTCTAGATGTGGCGTGAGAGCATCTGCAAGCACAGTGAGGCCAAGACTTTTGGACAACGGCCTAGTGTCAAGAAGGGCAGCAAAGAAGCCACTTCTCTCCAAGAAAAATGTCAAGGACAGACTGAAATTCTGCAGGAAGTACAAGGATTGGACAGCAGAAGACTGGTGCAAAGATATTTTCTCTGATGAAGCTCCCTTCCGACTGTTTGGGGCATCTGGAAAATCGATTGTTTCGGAGAAGAAAATGTGAACGCTACCATGAGTCCTGTGTTGTGCAAACAGTGAAGCATCTGAGACCATCCATGTGTGGGGTTGCTTTTCAACCAAGGGAGAGGGATCTCTCATAATTCTGCCTAAAAACACTGCATGAATAAAGAATGGTATCAAAACATCCTGCAAGAGCGACTTCTTCCAACGATCCATGAGCAATTTGGTGATGATCCGTGCATTTTTCAATATGATGGAGCACCATTGTCACAAAGCAAGAGTGATAAAGAAGTGGCTCGAAGATCATTACATTGACATTTTGGATCTGTGGCCAGGCAACTCCCCGGATCTCAATCCCATAGAGAACCTGTGGTCAGTCCTCAAAAGGTGAGTGGACAAGCAGAACTCCGAGAACTAATAAGGCAAGAATGGATCGCCATCAGTCAGGATTTGGCCCAGAAGCTAATATCCAGCATGTCAGAGCGAACTGCAGAGGTTATGAAGAACAAGGTTCAACACTGTAAATATTGACTCTATTTTTTTTTTTGGCCAATAAAACAGTTTAAAACTTATGATATGCTTATCATTGTTTTTCAGTATACCATAGAAACATGTGGAAAAATAATATACAAATACTGAAGCAGCAAACTTTGCAAAACACAAAATTTATGTCACTGCCAAAACTTCTGTTGTGGTTTAAAGACCCCTGCTGATCTTGCAGCACGTTAGACACCTACATTAGAGGGGGTTTTATTTTCTCAATAGTTTCAACAGAACTAACCACTGTCACAGGAAGTGAGCTTCACGCTTAGAAGACCGAATTAACATATCTCTTTATCTCTACCAGGAATGTGCGCTTTTGCCTATTTCTTTTATGTCTGAAAGCTCAACTATGCAAATATAACAAGTTAGAAATACACATGGGTGATGTTCTCCTTTTGTTTCTCGGTTTGAATGTTTTTAAGACGCCCATTGGGAACAACGTATTCTATTTGAAGGTAAAATATTTTCTTTCTTTTTTTCATTTTTGTTATTTGTGGTATCAAATAACACATTTGGTTGTCATAATAATAATAATCTGTTAAACTGTAAAGCTCATGCATGAAAAGCCCTGTGATTCTTCGAACAAAAAAAATTTTGGCGTGTGATCGTGTCATTATAGCGTGAACATGTTTGAGAAACATTTATGGTGTCATCAGCAAATTCTAATAAATGATTAACTGTTTAAAGAATAAAATAGTAGTCAGTTATTACAGCAATAAATTATTTGGTTACACTTTATTTCGATAGTCCACTTTAGACATTCTACTAATTATAAGTAACTTTGTAACTACATGTCAACTAATTCTTATTAATTTGCATCTACATGTCTACTAACTCTCAGAGTAGACTGTTAGGGTAGGTTTAGGGTTAGTAGAGTAAGTTGACAAAGAAAGTGTTAGAAGATATTAAGCAGAGAGTTTACTAATACTCTACTAACTGCTAGTTGACATGTAGTTGCAAAGTTACTTACTGTTAATAGAATGTCTAAAGTGGACTATAAAGTGTTACCAATTATTTAGCTTGATGGAGCAGTAGGCATAATTAATTTGCTGCTGTAATTGCAGGTTGAATAAAATAAGGTAACAAGTCCAATTTAACAACAAAAAAAAAAAAACTGAAAAACAATTAGATGTAATTAACAATTTGGTGTAATTAACAAATGTTGTCATGCCAAAATGACATTTTTGGCATGCAAGGATGAACAAAAGGAAGGAGAAACAGACTGACTCATTAACAGATGTGACCATCAAAAAACACCCACACGCAAGGACAAAGACCAAATGTGCTGTCAGAGTATAACTGTCTTTATTTCATTAGCAGAAGACAGAATGACGGTTCCTGAAGGGATTCCTCTGCTTCTGTTTGGTTTGTATTGTCTCTATTGTGTACTGAATGTCGATTTTTGTAAATGATTGTCCTAATTTATCAATATAAATGAAAGTATCACTGATGTTGTTTTTCCTGCAGTTATTCTTACGGTCTTCTGCATCAGCGCAAAAGAAAAGCTAATAATTGTGCCTGAAAAAACAGAAGAAATTAATGAAGGATCATGTGTTACCATCCCCTGTGCTTACAAAAATCTAAAGGATGAAACATGTACACTGTTGTGGTTTAAAGATCCAAAATATGATGACGTGTCAAAAAAGTTTATCGGGACTATTGTATACAGTAACACAGAAGAACGTCCCCAGTCACCAGCTTACTCCAGCAGAGTGGAATACATCACTAATGCAACATCACTGAAGCAGCGAAAACACCAGAATTACTACTGGATAAAATGTGATTTAAGAATCACAGATCTTCAAAAGACAGACAGTGGGAAATACGGGTTTAGAGTTATTAATTCAGAGAAGTTCATGAGTGAAAATCTGACTCTCACAGTTACAGGTGAGCAATGATTTATTGAATGGGATTCATTTGATGTTGTCTTGAAGGCTGTTTTCTTATAAAAATTATGTCATCATTCATTCACCGTCGTGTTTATCCATATTACTTTTATCCATGAAACATAGGGCTGGACGATATGGCCAAAATTTATATCACAATATATTTCTTAATTTCGGTCGATACGATATAATTCTGATATCGATATGAACACTATTAAAAAAAACTCATAAAAGAAGACAGTGGAGAATATTATTGTGAAGCTGAAAACAAGCATGGAGCAAAGAAATCAAATATCATTCAAATTGATGTGAAGTGTGAGTATAATGTTTTATGTTTACCTTTGAAGAAAGTCATAAAGATTATGAACTTTAGTGGTTCATCTGTTAAAATATTAAAATGTTACTTTAAAATGCAATAAATATGCATTTCTTGTGCCTGTGCGCTGCATTTTTAGATGGTCCACGAGGTGTCTCACTGCAACCTCTGGTCAGCGTTAAAGATCTCACAGAGGGAGACAAACTGGCACTCAAGTGTTTAGTCCAGAAAGGTAACCCAACAGTCTATACGTTTACGTGGTACAAATATCCCCAAGTCCAGAGTGAAACCAGTGAGACATTCATCATCAGTAAAGTTACTGCAGAGGACAAAGGATCTTACCAGTGCCGGGCTGATAATGGAATAAAAACAGCTAAATCAGATGACCTCTGGGTTTCTGTAATGCGTAAGTATTACATTATTTGTAGCACTTTATATTATTTATTTGTTCCTTCAACAAACAAATGTGTTAATTATTTGTTTGCTAAACATGATATCAAACTCTAAAAGTTAACTAAAGTTATGATAATAAAAGTTAACATTACTCATTGTCATTTGGAAATCTTCTGCAAAATAAACTAATTTAAATGCGGAAATTCTTTAAATTTAAAAGCATGTTGAATGATAAATCTCTCCATATAAATTTAGTTACAAATTAAGTTACAATAATATATTTTTACCAAAACCTGCATTAATATTTTATTATATTGTAAAAGCGTTATATTTTATTTATATGAGTGTGATGCTCTTCTAAATGTTAGTTTTTCTGTTCTCACAGATTCACCAAGAAACATCAAAATACAGGGCGTGACCTCTGTAAAAGTGGGCACTCCACTGACTTTGACGTGCTCTGCTGATAGTGACCCTCCACCACACATGTACACATGGAAGCACAAACCTGGACTGTCTTCTGTCCCATCATCAATGGAAACTAGACAGTTATACATTAAGATAATGACCATTCAACATGCAGGGCAGTACACTTGTGATGTTACCAACACTATTGGCACAGGATCACACACCATTAAAGTTGATGTGCTTTGTAAGTCTGTTTCGCTCTAAATCTATATCTTAACTGGTCAAAGTTAATGATTTCACGAATAGCCAAATCATTTTTGTCACTTTTTCTTTTGAACTCTGCAGATCGTCCATCTAATCTCAGTTTGATCATGAAGAAGGAAGTGAGAGAGTTTGAAGTGATCTCCATTATCTGCACGGTTCAAAGCTGTCCTGACTCACACCTCACAGTGACAGGACCTCAGGGTGATCTGAAAGATATTCAGAACAATCGAAGGAACAGCACTGCATCTGCAAACATGTTGACTGTCTACATGAATGTCTCTGAGTCAGATGCAGGAATGTACACATGCAAAGCAAAAAATTCAGAGGGAGATCGAGAAACTAAACAAGAGCTAATTGTGTTGCGTAAGTAATAATCAATCAAAATTGAAATATGTACGATTACTTAAAAGACATTTCAAGGACTTTTGAGGGGCATGAGATTCTTTCATTTACTTGAAAGTGATCAAACTGTTTAACAGGACTTTGAGCATTACTTCAACTAAATAATTTGGATCTTTTTATACATGTGTGTATAGATGCACCTAAAAATGTGAGTGCAAGTTCTAAAGGAGAACCAAGATTTGGGAGAGAGCTGACCCTTACATGTGAGGCTCACTCCAAACCTGCTCCATCCTCATATGAGTGGAAGAAACGCTTTAACGCACTATTGGCACAGGATCACACACCATTAAAGTTGATGTGCTTTGTAAGTCTGTTTCGCTCTAAATCTATATCTTAACTGGTCAAAGTTAATGATTTCACGAATAGCCAAATCATTTTTGTCACTTTTTCTTTTGAACTCTGCAGATCGTCCATCTAATCTCAGTTTGATCATGAAGAAGGAAGTGAGAGAGTTTGAAGTGATCTCCATTATCTGCACGGTTCAAAGCTGTCCTGACTCACACCTCACAGTGACAGGACCTCAGGGTGATCTGAAAGATATTCAGAACAATCGAAGGAACAGCACTGCATCTGCAAACATGTTGACTGTCTACATGAATGTCTCTGAGTCAGATGCAGGAATGTACACATGCAAAGCAAAAAATTCAGAGGGAGATCGAGAAACTAAACAAGAGCTAATTGTGTTGCGTAAGTAATAATCAATCAAAATTGAAATATGTACGATTACTTAAAAGACATTTCAAGGACTTTTGAGGGGCATGAGATTCTTTCATTTACTTGAAAGTGATCAAACTGTTTAACAGGACTTTGAGCATTACTTCAACTAAATAATTTGGATCTTTTTATACATGTGTGTATAGATGCACCTAAAAATGTGAGTGCAAGTTCTAAAGGAGAACCAAGATTTGGGAGAGAGCTGACCCTTACATGTGAGGCTCACTCCAAACCTGCTCCATCCTCATATGAGTGGAAGAAACGCTTTAACGGGGCGAGAGATACAGTCGGACATAAACGGGAACTACAATTTAACTCTCTGGAAATCACTGATTCTGGTCAGTACGTCTGTATTGCTCATAATGCCATTGGCAAAACAGAATCCCCATCTGTAGAGATCAAGGTCAAGTGTGAGTACTCTTTTCTACTAGTTTTTTTTTGACACACTTCAGCTTTTAGAGGCAAAAAGGTTCTTCATTTTTGGAATTTGACTTTTCTGACAGATATAAGATTGTCCAATGTTTTTGATTAGTTTAAGTAGTCTAATGAATGACTTTGTCAAGATAGCTGGGTAATATTACATAGTCCAAAAATGTGTTGTTGTCCATGACTTTCAATTATAACAATAAGCCACATAATCAATGCTTTCCATCTACATAACATTATGAGTATTCATGTCTGTTTGCCTGCTTTCTATAGATGCTCCAAACATAAATATTGTCCATAACATGACAACTTTAACTCAGCGGAATAGGGAGATTCCAGTTTATTTGACCTGCAGTGCAGTTGCGTATCCACCCGCCACTGACTACAAATGGTACAGAGAGGAGGACAACACCACGGTACTATCACAGCAGAACATCACTGTTTGGCCTCAGAACCCAGGAATGTATTACTGTACAGCAGTCAATGCCATCGGAAAATCACGATCCAAAAGCATCATGTTATTTATCAGCAGTGAGTATGAAATAACACATCATAAAAATGTATTTACCAAATTACTCAAATTGGAATAAAATGTTAGCTGCATTTAGCAATTCTAGAACTTCTTCTGCCAGACATGGCCGTCTTTCTACAACTGCTTCTTTGGTGTAACCAAGCAATTTATTTACCTAATATTTGAATGATATCTTTCAGGGTGTAGGATAATTTTCTGCGTATCATTCCATTAAACCTTTATGAAAGCATAAAAACACCATTATGTTTAAAGATCCTTACACTCTAAAAATGCTGGGTTAAATATAACCCAGCGCTGGGTTAAAAAGGGACAAACCCAGCTATTGGGTTGTTTTGACCCAGCGGTTGGGTTATTTTGAAACCAACCGCTGGGACAGAACAACCCAATACTTGGGTCACAACAACCCAATAGCTGGGTTTGTCCCTTTTTAACCCAGTGCTGTGTTATATTTAACCCAGCATTTTTAGAGTGTAGGAAACATGCCAAGTTCACATGTTTCCTACACACACAAGTCACAAGTCACACACGTTTCTCTGAAAAACAATGCAACAGCCAGTTGTTCTGCTTTTAAATGTGTGATTCCGCCCACTGCCTATTTAATCAATCATATTTCAACAGCCTAGGTTGCCAGTTGATTGAAAGCACAGCATTTTGTGGCCATGGAAGCCAGCAAACAAACTGGGTCAGAGATTGTAGATTCTACCCGACTTAAAATGCCTTGTTGTCCATCTAAAAAGCTCTATGACCAGAGGCATATTAAAACATTGATAAATCAATTCATCAAATTATAGTGCAAGATTCATTTCTGTTGCGCGTCCTCAATCTGGCAACCGGTGTGAGCATCAAGGGGGCAGTAGAAACACCTTTTTTCCAATATTTTGAATTTGTACTGCAATACCTCTATTAACCACTTAGCTGTTAATATTACATACTGCCCCTTTTTTTTAAAAAAAGGTACAATTATACATGAGCACATTGTAAATGCATGTTTAAAGCCAAATGCTTCAACATTTTGTATGTCTTGGTTAACTGGGTTAATTCATGAATGTGGGTTAGATCAAGTCATATAGGGTTGAGTCTTAAAAAGCGCTTTTCATTTAGGTAACTCTCTTATGGTGATCTACCAGATCATCTTACCCATCATTCTCCTGTTGATTCTCATTGTTGTGGCCGTCTTTCTGATACGCAGGTGCATTCCTCTTTCTTTTTCTAAATGTTAAGTGAAAAATATCACTAAATAAGCTTGTATCCTTTATTAGTTTATCTGTATATTAGTAGTTCTTAGGGATGTAACGATTAACTGCGAGCCGGTTGAAAATAGATGCTAAACAAATCGCGATTCATTTAGGTGTAGGAGTTTATATGAATGCATGTCTGAGGGGAACTTACTGTCTTTAGAAAAGTTTAGATGGTATTTTTTATTTTCATCTTGCCTCTGTATAATGGATATTAAAGTTCATAAGTGCAGCGCTGCTTTGTTTACAGCGGAAACCAAGGAAATGCATTAGGCGCCACCTACTGGCAGAGAGTGAATCTGCGTCTCGTTCAGCTCGTCTGCTGTTTCTGTTTCATGCAGATATTTTTTATGTATAGTTTTACAAAACTGAAGTCAAACCATTCTGTTTTTGCTTCAAATTTCGAAATTATACAATCTAATTTAGATTAAAATCTGCTCATGTTGCATTATGCAGCATCTTTGTTTGGATCATGATTAAAATGCAGTGGTTGCCTCTAATTTTAAATGGAAAGAGCACAGACAAAGCCTTATTTTGTTTATATGAAGACATTTATTTTTTTTGTGTTACTTATTTATTTGATTTGGG
>NW_015506587.1:225534-227587 GCF_001515645.1 Sinocyclocheilus grahami
TTTTTGCTTCAAATTTCGAAATTATACAATCCAGTTTAGATTAAAAACTGCTCATGTTGCATGTATGCAGCATCTTTGTTTGGATCATGATTAAAATGCAGTGGTTGCCTCTAATTTTAAAAGGAAAGAGCACAGACAAAGCCTTATTTTGTTTATATGAAGAGATTTATTTGATTTGTGTTACTTATTTATTTGATTTGGGGCTTGTTTTAAAATTTCAATGTAGTTTTGTTATTTATATTTACATTATATTTAAATTTTGTCATTTAGCAGAAGCTTCTATCCAAAGCGACTTACAAATGAGGACAATAGAAGCAGTCAAAACCAACAAAAGAGCAGTAATATGCGAGTGCTATGTTAGTATATTATTATAGTGTTATATTTCAATTTCACAAAGAAATGTGCAGCATTTTGTCCAAGCAATAATAAAAGGACACATTTAATTTATAATTTGTCTTAAATCTAACTTTGTTAAAAATAATAATAATAATAATAATCGTGAATCGAATCAAATCGTGAAATCAAAATCGTTAATCGAATCGAATCGTGAGTTGAGTGAATCGTTTCATCCCTAGTAGTTCTATTAGGTATTGAGTTTATAGTTGTCAGTTATTCCAATTATTGTGCTTGTTATTTTACAGGACTATCATCAAGGCAAGATCAGATCAGCAAAGTGGAGCAGATAATCCAATCTGCTTTTTTCCAGTATTCCTGTCACGCTCTTCTACAGTGGCAAACTTACTTTCATTGGTTATTTTACTTCTGTTTGTTTCGCAACTGGGCTAATTACAGTATACTGAAATCACCTTAATATGCATTTTTTTGAACAATCAAATATATATGTTTGCTTAAGACATAAATCCTGTTTTGTTTGGAATATTTAAACACTTAGGGATCACGTAATAATACCCAGGAAAATCTGTCAGTGGAGGGCATTCCTGATCTAGGTTATGGAAGGGTTAATCAATCACGTCCGACACCCCGTTCCCAAGATCCTACACGAGCACAGGACCTTAATCCAAGGTAATAGCAGCAGAACTGATGGAGACATCTGCTTTGTGCAATGAAATTAATTCATCTTTTTTTCTCTTAAGGCCGAAATCTAATATCCACACGGTGTATGCTGCCATTAAACTGCCACAAATGAAACAGGTGAGAGAATGTTGTATTTTAACAGGAGGTCATTGAAATAGGTCAATATCACAAACAACTGATGTTTTTATGCTTAGCAAGTTTTTTTGTTTTTTTTTTCTTACAGGGAAGACAGTCCCCCAAACAAAAAAAAACGGGATATATGGACAATGAAGCAGTTACATCTACCCTAAACTATGTCACTCTTGATTTCAAGGGACAAAATGAGCCAGATAAAAGGTAAAGCAGATAGGGAAAATGAAAATTTGAAGTCAAACACCGGTTAGAACTTTGTATTTATTATGAAATCAGGGGGAAAAGTACAATTTCCATGCTCATTTAAATATATGACAAATGCACTAACGATGCTTCTAAATGAATGATTGTGATTTTAGAGTACCTGAAGGTTCAGCAGTCTACGCTACGGTGTCAAAAAATAAGCAGACAACGGTAAGCCTTCTTCGGAATACGTTAGAATATTAAAAAGTTACACTGTGTAGTTTGTGGCCCTCTAGCACAGGGGTTTTCAACCCAGGGGGGCACCAGCACCTGTCAAGGGGGGCGCAGGCATCAGTTAATTCAGAGACGTTCCCTTGAGAATTTATGAATATGAGTTAACAAATCTTTAGCCATCCACTAGGGGGCAATCTGACTCCCACTGCTAGTCAACAGTTAGAGCAGAGTTGGCTCGAGTATCAGTCACGCTCAGTGTTGCCAAGTCCGTGGTTTTCCCGCGGAATTGGGCTACTTTAACACTTGCCGCGTTTTGTAGTTTTGGGATAGTTTTGAGTAGATGATTTACGATTAGCCGTGTCGGAAATCCAACCACTGATTGGTATGTTGTTATCTCAGAAACAGGCTCAGCCATCACATTGAATCAGGTAAACTGGTTATATATTTATGTTTCAGTATAATTACGCAC
>NW_015506587.1:227757-241889 GCF_001515645.1 Sinocyclocheilus grahami
GGGGGCAATCTGACTCCCACTGCTAGTCGACAGTTAGAGCAGAGTTGGCTCGAGTATCAGTCACGCTCAGTGTTGCCAAGTCCGTGGTTTTCCCGCGGAATTGGGCTACTTTAACACTTGCCGCGTTTTGTAGTTTTGGGATAGTTTTGAGTAGATGATTTACGATTAGCCGTGTCGGAAATCCAACCACTGATTGGTATGTTGTTATCTCAGAAACAGGCTCAGCCATCACATTGAATCAGGTAAACTGGTTATATATTTATGTTTCAGTATAATTACGCGCGCTATACCAGGGGCGGTTATAAACCCTTTTTAGGTGGGTTTCAGCCCCCCTATCTGTCACCTTAGCCCCCCAAAACTATCTTAACGATCAGGCCAGTGCTGCTTCCTCAAGAAAGTTTTTCATTCTCACATGTTTTAAAGGGGTGCTATTATGCTTTTTAACTTTTTCAGCTTTAGTTAGTCTGTAATGTTGCTGTTTGAGCATAAAAAAGATCTGTAAAGTTACAAAGCTCAAAGTCCACTTCAAAAGGAGATATTTTATATAGCAGAAATCACTTTTCAAAAACTACAATGAATGACTCGTTTGGACTACAACGCATAATTTCCGGGATTTGTGATATCACAAATACCGACGAATGGGACGAGACCTGGTTGAGCTGCACTAGAGAAGGCAACCAGTGTTATCACTATGTCGGAGACGCGCTAGTTTCCCCAAGGTAGACAAACGTTACAATTATCAGGGTTTAAATCGCGCTCAAATTGATTTAATGTTGACGCAATATTTACACTGAAGCTCGCAGGCGGCTATGGTAAGAGGCATGACATTTCCCGGCCAATCACAGCACACACTGGCCCAGCTAACCAATCACAACACATTTCGTATTTCAGAAGGCGGGCCTTCATTTGATACAGGAACTATTTGAGCCGTTCATGCCAGACTGGGGTGAGAGGTGTTGTAATAATGTAAAATATGTGAAAAATAATGTGTTTTTCGAAAAACCTAGTATGAGAGCCTGTTCTAGTACACCCCCAAAACAAAATCAAGACTTTGTAAAAGAGCATAATAGGACCCCTTTAAGTCTTGTCAGTTTAAACATTAAAGTAATTTTAAGCCCAAGACATCTCAATGCGGTATTCACACACTGTGATAGTGTTTCTATGCGCACCGCTCACACACCTGAAGTGCACAAACAGATAGCCTTCTCAGACAGCAGGTGAATACCAATGGCTGTCTTGACAAGTATCCTTGTAAGCACAGTCGGTTGTTTTAAAGCCTTTCAAATCTCGGGAGTTCTCATCACCAGAAAAGATGTTAATCCGGGGTTTATTACGGACTCTGTCACTTTCCCTTTTTGCTTGCTCTGCTCTCTTCGAGTTCCTTTGAATTTACAACTGCTGATTTCGATCGTTTTCACAGCCCATGGTCAATATTTCTCGCTTGTTGTGACAGCTATCTTCCAGCTTTATGTTACTTCCACACCATACACGCCGGAATATCCAGAGCTTCTTTGTTTACGGATATGACGAGACAAGCACAGGTGAATTGCTTATGTATGCAATTTCCCGCGAAGTCCGCCCCGACAGGTCTAAAATATAAAATACTTATTATAGGCTTACTGTAGTAATTGAGGATAAGAGGGGGGGAAAACGGTTTGGAAGATGGAGTTATGATGTACTTGTTCATTATTTACATTTTGTTCATGTTTAACAAAAAATTGTTTACATAATTATATTCTGTTGAGAATAGTTGTAGTTACCATATTTCTACAGAACAAACACAATAAGATAAGATGTTCAACAAACACAATAAGTTGTTCACATTAAGGATACTTTTACATACAACTGTATATTGAGAACATTTGTTTTATTATTTCTTCATCTTCCTAGAATTCCCGATTAGAAAATCCAGATTATGAGAATGTTACTTCTGTATGTGTGCCAAAACTTCCATTCACAAATATGGACTGGGAATCTGATACCAGCGAAGAAGAAGAGGTGAATTACACCACTGTGTCTTGTTCCGCCAAGCCTGCTGCTAAACAACCCAAACTTAGCAGTTCAAGCTCTGATGACGAAGATATAACTGCATATTCAGCCATAAAAGCATAAAGGAGTTTCCAATTTAAGTATCGATACCAATTATTATATCCTTAATCTGTATTATACTTATAATATCAGTCTATATAGAGCTATTTGAAAGTGAAAATATTATATAAATTATGATTCAATAAGTATTCACTTTTTATTTTTGCATATATATATATATATATATAGTTTTAAAAATACTATTTTATTATGTACCAATGTACCATATATTTGTGTGATCAATTCTTGCTTGGAAAATTGCCAAAAATGGTGTGACATTTTTGTTTTTACTACTTTGTGTGAAATGCAATATGCAATATAGCTTTGTAATTTCATTGAACATTTGTATTTGCCACTGTAAAGCACTTGCTTTTTACTGAATTGTTGAACTGTCAAGCTGAGAGCATTTGACTGGTTGCATAAAACTGTGAATTAAAAAAAAAAGTCTCCCAGTCTTAGTGATTTCAGGAAGGCATTACATCACACGTTTTTTATAACACGAGAAGCAAAATTATTGTTCACAAATAAAATAATTTAAAGGTAGGGTAAGCGATTTCTGGTAGCCAATGTTGACATTTGAAATCACCAAAACAAACACGCCCCTACCCCAAAAGGGCCTCGCCCCTATTTTGATGCCTCCGCCCCACACATACGTACGCAACCCAGACAACGATTAGTTCTGTGAAACAAAGCAAAACCAATGTTACACCGTGTTGTATTTGCCACTGTAAAGCACTTGCTTTTTACTGAATTGTTGAACTGTCAAGCTGAGAGCATTTGACTGGTTGCATAAAACTGTGAATTAAAAAAAAAGTCTCCCAGTCTTAGTGATTTCAGGAAGGCATTACATCACACGTTTTTTATAACACGAGAAGCAAAATTATTGTTCACAAATAAAATAATTTAAAGGTGGGGTAAGCGATTTCTGGTAGCCAATGTTGACATTTGAAATCACCAAAACAAACACGCCCCTACCCCAAAAGGGCCTCGCCCCTATTTTGATGCCTCCGCCCCACACATACGTACGCAACCCAGACAACGATTAGTTCTGTGAAACAAAGCAAAACCAATGTTACACCGTGACGACACCGGACGTGAGTGGCGTGACAAAATACTATTGAACTCATAATCAATAAAATAATAATCTCATAAGTGCTCCTGTAGCTCAGTGGTAGAAGGTTGTGTGTTCGATTCCCAGGGAACACACATACATTTAAAAAATGTATAACCTGAATGCACTGTAAGTCACTTTGGATAAAAGCATCTGCTTAATGCATAAATTATAAATTAAATTATTATAATCAGTGATGCTGTCTAACTACACCATAGATATACATATCTATGGTCTACACTGGATGTGGCGTGGCACGACACGACAAATCCCCGACAGAAAACTGCTGCTGCGTTCTATTTATGACGTATTGACACACATTTCAAATGGTTTTCAACGGTCGCTTTGTCGTGTCCAGTGTACTAGACAGACTTTAGCTGTTGCGGCGCAGACATGGTGTTACTCACCTATTGAGAAGAAACAAAGCAACCTCGGCGTCCGATCGCAGGCCTCCGCTCCTTGAGTTCTCTCCAGCGCTGGAAAGCTGATCCGATATTTACACAGGTTTACTTATTGCCTTAAGCCTTTGTTTGTTCCACAGACATTTTCCTCTTTTGTTTTTTATCCGCCATCTCTATCTTTCTGTCGCTCGGCTAATGTCCGTCCTGTGCACTGAACTCTCTCTCCTCCACATCATGAGTAGACACGCCCCTTACTGCTGATTGGCTACAAGTTGTTTTGCTATTTGGCCCGAATCAGTTTTCTAAAGCGTTTTGAAAAATCGCTTGCCCCAGCTTTAATATGAAACTTTAATTGGACATAATATGATTAAATCAAATTTAATAGTCAGGTACAAAAGAAATTTGTATTTCAACTATATTGCAATTATAGTTTAGCAAATTATATTGCAACTAGATAAGCATTGCTTGCTTTATATCATCCAATGAACATCTACACGGCCAAATATGTTAAGTGGTATGGCAACTTATATTAGACATCATCTACTTTGTTCTCAGAATATCTCATTAGCCCTCTATACCGTTCAGAGTGATGTCTGGTTTGCTATATGAACACGTGTGTAAAGTTGGTCTATAGTATGATAATTTTGTGAAGTTAGTTGTGAAATGTAATGGGAATGTGTCAATTGTCATTGTATATTTTTTAGGAATAACGTTGTTTCCATATTGTCCAAGGAAGAAAAAAAATGCGGTGACAGAGTTTGTTTTTAGTCAATTATACAACTTTTGTTTATTTGTCTAGACTTCATTGGTGACCTGGGTGTTGTAGTTTTTAGAGAGCCTCCATTTTGATCTGTAGTCCTTTGCCACCGACACCTTGAGGCAACATAAATCTACAACGCCCTCGAAATGCCGCACGGGCATACATTTACAGTGTTAAGGCTAAAGCTTCTGCACAATAGCTTATGAGTTTAACCCTTTCTTTCTAAATGTTGAGTAAACTGAGGATATTAGTGTCTGTTTTATAGCTTATCCTTTTATTTCGGAATAAAACCTATGAATGATCTTGTGAAGCAGACTTTTTTGACTGCTGTAAAGTTTTCTGAGTGTCTGTAAGATTGTATTGATTGGGTGGTATTTGATTGTATTACTTCGATTCGATTTTGGTATTTGATAACTGAGTAGCCTGATGTGGAAAAACCTCAATTCATGTACATTTATGCCAAATTATATTAATAAATGTATACAAACATTTAATGTGACAAAATATGCCCCAAAACATGCCTAAAAGAGGAAAACAGAAACTGTACCTTGGAAAAGTAAATGAAGTAGATGCGATGCATTCATGTTCCTGGGTGAATACATAAACACAAACCAAAGGAAATTGTCAATAATGCATGAATCTCCAGAGTTGCCTAACAGTTTATAACTTGAATTGTAGTTCTTCATAGTAATTATTTTTTTCTCTCTCTCCCTTCTGTGTTCTTCTAATGCACTTTAACAATTTTATTTTTTCATTCTTACCTTCTCAGTAGTCCTATGTAGAGGTTCTTGGTTCCTTTTACCAAGAAGAGAAAAATTAGAGAAGTGAGAGAAAGGAGAAACGCATTTTTCAGAAAAGTGATTTCCATGCCCACCAGGAATAAAAATACATCCTTGGTCTTATTAAGTGTTAGAGTTCATCACAGCAATGCGCTTGTGACACTGGAGTCAAAAACAGTATTTCCTGACAACAGCGTCACCACAAGTGGTAGCCTACATTTAAAAACCAAGTACAAAACATGTAGCACAGCTAGTTATTAAATCTTAACTTGTTATTGTGTCCAATTAGAATCACAATCATTTTTACAAAGATGATTATTTCTGGCAGCATTTGGTTTAATCACAGTCTGTTAATTCAGTAGCAATTTACTTTCAAATGTTACATTTGCAAACAAATTTGCAATAATATATACAACAGCACAATTTACTGTTTGCTGAAGTACTGCATATTGTACAGATTTGCTGGTTTCCTGGTAAGATGTTCTTACAGTATGAATTAATTACTGTAGTTGAACTTTGACCTCTGATGATTTCATAAAGGCATTACCTGGATATGAATGAGAAGATGTGCAAATTAAGTTAATTCTAATTGCATTTTATGTTAAAAACAACTAGAATCATGGTCAATTAACAATATTCTGGGGAAGAAATCTGTTGGGAAATGTGTTGAATGTGACTGGTACATGTGGTGTTTCTTCTCTGGCAAATTCATTTAAAAGCCTAAATGTCCAAGCAAGCAGTGTTGGTTGCTGTAGAGGACTGTCTCTGACTGCATTGGAAAGCGAGCAGTTATGAAAAGATACTGACGTCATTAACACCTACCATGCATTTCGGTCTATTAATGTATGGAACAAATGCAAATTAGTTATGGGTGATATAAAGCACATGATGAGTATATGGATTAATATATAAATCGAGGTGCTAGAATGGATAGCATTTTTGGATCCATTTGTAATGCCATATTTATTCATACTTATGTTCTCACACAAACATGCTGGAAAGTGTTGATAAATGGCAGAGTAGAGCAGAGACAACAACAATAGTAAAACCAATACACGCTACTCAGACTATGTTTCTGATAGTATGCAATCTTCTGTATGTATTTATTTTGAACATTAAAGTAAAAAAACATTGTTGATCCTTGTTTTGTTCATCAGATATTTCCATGCACATTGAGATCATTCATGTGGGCATAATCAACAGAGGTCAGTCAATAACTTATCAGCATTTGAAACCACAGTATCTAAATAGGCCTATGTTTTCCACAGTTTATTAAAGTAATGGTAAAAATAAATAATACACTTACTGAGTAGGATTTTGGTTTGCTGAGATGCATGGTGGGGGGAAAAGCATAGATATCTGCATTTATCAAGGCAACTATTCAGTTAAAGGAATCAGGAAGTAGCACAGGAACTTTTATTATGACACTCTGCTCACAGATTGAATATGGTTACATAATTTGTAATAAGTTTAGGCTTTGAGAGACAGATGTAGTTCAAGTTCAAGTTGGTGCACAAGGTTTGGAGAAAAGCATGTTTTCTGGGACAATACATGTGTTGTTTGTTCTGTGAATATAGAAGAGTCATCAGTGAGTGATGGATATGTAACCCCTCCGGTTCTACTCCCGCCTCTTTAGATCAGTGGAGTGAATTTTAACCGCACAGCTCTTATCAGCTGGCCTCCGTTACACTAGAATGTGTGATGCTGTGAATTTTATGAATATTGTTTTCTTGTTCAATGTGAAAGATTTGTAAAATGATTTCCCCCAAACACTGCAGGACCTGACTTGTATTCTGAGATTTCTCAGATTTGCATTGGTTCTGGGGGATTGGGAACAAAAATAATAAAATTATCAAATTGGATGATATTATTATTTAATTATAAAGCATAGGGAATAAACACAAGAAGTTATATATTTATTTCCTAGAAAATTGGCTCCAGATGTTCCGTCTGTTGAGAGATGTGACTTTAAGATAAACGCTTCTCATAAATAGTTTTGAGCTCCAAATATATATTCATATTAATTTGAAATTGTCCTGTGATAAATGCAATTCATCTAAATTGAAATTCTGAATATGAGTCCACACATAAACCACATATTATAATCAAAAGTGAAGTCACCTTTATTAATATAGCACTTCCTTCAGATTATTGTAATGCTTTACTGAGTGGTTGCTCTTAAAAAACAAACTCCAGCTCATCCAAAATGCAGCAGCTAGGATTATGGCCATATTAGCCTGGTTCTCTAAACACTGCATTGGCTGCCTATTAAGCATCATAAACATTTTAAAATCTTGAAGTCCCGAATGGTTTAGCTCCTCAGTATTTAGGCGTGCTCATATTGCTTTATAGTCCTTCAAGTCCACTGCTGTCTCAAAATTCTGGCCAGTTGATAATAACCAGAATTATCATCGCCCTCATTTGTAAGTCGCTTTGTATAAAAGCATCTGCTAAATGTCTAAATGTAATGAAAATGTAACTAGAATATCAAAATCAACAGCGGGCGGTAGATCCTTTTTCTATTTAGCACCCAAACAGTTTTCCTAGCATTGTTTGGGAGGCAGACACACTCTTGTCAGTTTAAATCTAGATTGAAGACCCATCTCTTTAACCTTTATGTTTTCACACAAACATACTGGAAAGCATTGATAAAGTCAATACACGCTACAGACTCAAACACAGTGATTATATTTCTTAAAGCATACATTCTGCTGAGCATATTTTGTTTTGTTCACCATCATCAGACATTTTAATACACGCTGAGCTTGCCCATGTTGTTGTAAACAGCCTCATAATCACCCTTAATGTAAAAAATAAAATTAATTAAAATAAAATAAAATAAAATAATAGTAATTAAAGAAAAAATAGACACAGACACAGAGGTCAGTCAACAACTTTTTTCTGAATATTGAATGTTTTCCACATTTTAATAAAGTGATTGTAAAAATAAATAATATACTCACTGAGTATGATTTTGGTTCACTGAGGTGCATGGTCACATTTACAGTATATCTGCATTTATCATGGCAACTGTTAAAGGGGTCAAATTATTATATTTTCAAAGATCATTATTTTGTGTACTGGGTGTAAAAAAATATGTTAGCATGCTTTAATGTTTCTTTGTGTATAAGTTTGGTTGGCATTATGCAAATATTTCCAAATAGTGACGTAGATATGTGAGGGAGAATTCAATCAGGGGTTTTTGGCAGGTTTCAGTCAGCCTTCTCTTTTAGATAGAAAACAAATCATTTTGTGGGACACTGAGCTTTATAACCAGTGTTGGGGGTAACGCATTACAAGTAACGCGAGTTACGTAATCAGATTACTTTTTTCAAGTAACTAGTAAAGTAACGCATTATTTTTTAATTTACAAGAGAATATCTGAGTTACTTTTTCAAATAAGTAATGCAAGTTACTTTTTTTTTCAATTTATTGATTGACAGCTCTCCTGTCCCCATTTTGAGAGAAATCAGAAGATGTTACAGTTCTAAAATAAATATGAATATGCATTAATTCATCTCACTCGCAAAAAAAAAAAAAAAACACAGATTCGGTATTCCTCAAAATTAATACAAATAATGCAACTCAGAATATGACACAAACCTGCAATAGTTAAATGTTAAACAACACAAATATCCTTTATGTATTTAATCCCATTCTATTAACCAATGTCTTTGCTTCTGACCTTCGATGATCCAGTTCAACCATACTAATAAGCAAAAATAAAATAGAACTTTTTTATTTTAAAAACAAACAAGCAAGCCCTGTCCAGATTTTAAAAGTAACGCAAAAGTAGCGTAACGCATTACTTTCCATAGAAAGTAACTAAGTAACGTAATTTGTTACTTTTTTATGGAGTAACGCAATATTGTAATGCATTACTTTTAAAAGTAACTTTCCCCAACACTGTTTATAACTTTGCAGATCTTATACATGCCCAAACATCTAACGCACTAAAGAAAAAGGAAAACATGAAAACGCATCACATGACCCCTTTAAAGGATTCTTGAAGTAGCATCTGAATTTTTATTATGACATTCTGTCTACTGAATATTATTATTTTGCTGTGTAACACACTGTTTAATGAATTTAGACATTTGTGGTTCAAATATTCTGTACCTCTTTGGTGATGGAGGTTTGGATAAAGGCTTGTTTCCTGACACTGTTCAAATGTTGTTTGGCCTTTAAAGAAAGAATGCTCATGGGTGTGTAGAAGCAAGAATGAGTGAGGCTGTGAATTTCACTTCAGTATGCAAAAACAACTGTAAAACATTCGTCAAATGTGTCAGCATTGTGGTGATATCAAAATGATGGCCTGACACAATCAATAACTGAATCAATGTTCACCTGTACATTTTAATATTAATGTTATTTATCAGTCATACGTGTTTTTTTGTTAGAAATATGTAATGTAATTCTAATGTATTCTTATTTTTAAAGAATAAAATGCTGACTTGTATTCTGCTCTCAGATTTGCATTGATTCTGTGTGATTGGTTCCTGCAAAAAAACAAAAACAGAACAACATATCAAACTGGAAGATTTTATTATTTAATGATTAAACATGAAATGAACCCCAAAAGGTAAATATTACATTTTGTATCATTATGTCACATACCTATGTTCAGATTGTGTTTGTGGCCTCTGTATATCATAATGTTATATACATATGGGACATTACATACATACACCTTCCCAATCTGTTTGGCACCATTGATGTTATGGTCTTTGGTTTTTGACTAGAACTGTCTCAGGATCATCTGACCCAAATTTGGGGATGATCTGATAAATGCTCAATACAGGATGTGTTGAAAAATAAAGCAATAAGCCCCAAGAAGCCGTGGTTTACAGTGAATTTATAACAGCTAAGGGGTGTCGGGCTTGGCGTCGTGGCTAACAACGCCCCTTAGCTGTTATAAATTCACTGTAAACCACAGCTTCACAGGGCTTATTGCTTTTATAAAACGGTTATTCCATATACATAGTAAGGTTTCACAGAATAAAACGGAGCACATAAAGTGTAATGATATAAATAAAAACATTATTCTTCCACCCAACAATGTAGTTCCTCAAGTGGTTGCCGAGCAGCACACAGAAGTAAACAAAGGTGTATGTTTGTAGTGTAATTTACAACAGCTTCGAACGCGGCTCAACCAATAAGAATCAAGGACCGAAACTATCCGTTTTATAAATTATTATTATATATTTTTTAAACTAAATTAAAGTTACAAGCAAAGGTAAGAGCAAGTTTGACCTCCTGGTGGCACTATAGAGATTTAAATTTAAATGCAGACATTCTAAAACATAAGTATAAGCCAAAAAACCATACAAACTTGTGTTGCCTTTTATATATGAAGACTCCAGTAAGTACACAAATAAGAATGAAGACAAGTGAAGATACAATGGCATAAGGCCCAAATCCAACGCCTTGAACTCCTATAATGATATAATTTTAAAAGGATTTTAAATAATAACTCTCACACATCATGAAGTTCAGTTTCTATTTGACCACTCCTATTGAAAAATGGACCAAAGAGTCTAATATATAGAAGCCAAACTCATTAACATGCATTCCTGCAAAAATCCTCCA
The DNA here is from genome assembly GCF_001515645.1 of Sinocyclocheilus grahami. Taxonomy (NCBI): domain Eukaryota; kingdom Metazoa; phylum Chordata; class Actinopteri; order Cypriniformes; family Cyprinidae; genus Sinocyclocheilus; species Sinocyclocheilus grahami. The sequence goes on from NW_015506587.1 coordinate 238,486, forward strand.
AAAAATATTGGATGTAACTCTATCAGTCTGTACTTACTTCTAATACTGAGGAAGGCAGTATTTTCCTGTGTTGTACCACCCCAAAATTTGGCGGTGCAGACAATTTCATCTTTCTCTTCATATCCAGTAGGAACAAAGGTCACAGCGGACACTGTTTCCCAGACGCCTCCACCCATGTGACTGTGGCTGATAGTTTCTCTGGCTGTTGGGATGATCCAGGTGATTTGAGGAGGGTGAGAGGAGCATGTGTGGTTGACTGAGCATTGACCGGCCCGTTGTCTTGAGTTTGCACATTATCCATCTCCACAGTACAGTCTTGCTCATCCGGGTTTCCGTGGAGTCTTGTCCAAGACATCTTTGAAGTTGTCCAAGACATCAACTGGGTCGGTGTGGAACATGTAGCCACCTTTTTTGGTGACCCAAATATTCCATATTCCTCTTCCATCTTGAAACTGCACGGTATTACCACACACGAACGAGGCAACGCAGTGATCTTGGGTATCACATCTGCCACATGTTGGAAATGAGCTAAAATTATATATCATATAATGGATTAATCAATATTATTTCAGAACTCAAGGTATTGTTGCTCATTATCAAAAGGCATATGAGTGCAGGACAGTAATATCAATATGAGAGTATGGTGTCAAGGGGAAAAAAATCCCCACATACTTTCATTCAGGATCTGGACTGGTTTCTGGTACTCTGTGAGAAAATCAGTAGAAAACAATAAGTAACAGTAAGCTTTTTGAGGCTGTTTTTGTTTTGTGTAAGTGAACTGTCACATTTGAGCCTTATACTGTACACAATTATGTGAATGCAGTAACAAGCCTCAATACACAAAGGGGAAATCACAAAATCTCAAAAATCAGTTATTGAGCAAGTACATAAGAAAACAGTATTTAAAACTGTCACCCTACCCCAATTCACAAAGGTAATCTAATAAAAAAATATATTTATAATTTGAGGTGTTGGGTTCTATTTCAAAGGAAATGAATAAGATAATTCATCATTGCATGGTTACATCATATATATATATATATATATATATAAAGAAGAATACCTGGCCACTATATGGCATGAGCTGAGGAAGCAGTTGCTTAGAATTTAGACTTGTCACTTAGATGGGTGCTTTTAATCTAGAAACCTCTCAACGGCAATCATCATTGACATCTGGGAAATCATCTGTTGTCAAAACCAAGAAACCTCAAACTGTGGAGAGTCTGCAGTCAAAAAGGGAAATCGACAGAGCCCATGCTTAAAGGAGAGTGAATATCAATATGGCTTTTGAGAAGTGGTGACAACTCCAAGATCGGAAGGGACTGAAAACTGATGCAGAGAGGGATTTCATTTTTCTTCTTCTGCTGAACATGAAAGATGATTGAGTGAAAGAGACTCAGTGGCTCAGTAGGTAGCCTGCTAATTTGCAACGTGTGATCTGATCTGACTGAGCAATCATTAAAAATGTCAGTAACATGATTTCTTTTAAAACATGTTTTCATTTAGGAAGAACATGTTACTTCCTGAGTAACATGTTATACGCCCGAGGCTCGGCTCAAGCTCAACCCCCCATAATGTTGCGGGAGTGAGAAAAATAGAGGAGGCGATGGGGAGGTGGAGGGATGCTGGAAGAAATGTCACTTGGGACAGTGCAATGACAGCTGTTTATATATGCTTGTGATAATGATTGACAAGACTGAATGATTAGGCTTCTCCTGAACGTACATTTGGAAATTAATTTTAAATCAGCAATAAAATCTGACATGATCTCAGAAATGTTTTTTTTTGTGCTCGAATTATTCTGAAAAAGTGCATGTTTCAGGTTGGTTCTGGCAAAGCTTTTGTATTGCCATACCATTTTGTGGACTAAATTAACGCAGATCAAGCACAATTTAGTATGACATTACAATATAGCAGATTTTAACGTCAATGTGAGATTTTCACATTTCTATAGGTATAGAAAGTTTATAAAAACAAACAGTAAACATAACAAATAACAAAACATGGATACATCACACACATCCAAGAGGTCTTTATATTTCTCACCCATTTCACGTGAAACGGGCCTTACAACAGAATTCGCATCCGCTTGCGTTCGAAAAAAAACAAACTCTAATCTAAAATCTAATTTTTTTTCTTTGCTCTCAAGGCCTGGTCATCACACTGTCCAAGATGCTAGCTAAGGGGCTAAGACAAGAACGCTGTTTTTGTTCATGACTGTTAAAATAGTTCTGGTTAAAAAGATAGAAAGGGCTGCCTCCGATTTACAAAGGTTGCCTCTGCACATATCATACATGAAGCTGAAAAATTACTCACGTTGTACATGTAAAACAACTGAGGTTTTAATGTCTCCTCCAGTAAAATATGCTTTCTGCCTTTATGACACCTGTGTGTGTCAGAGTGATTTTCCACAGTCCATCTTTAATATGTTCATCCTTTTTTTGATCAGATCCTTCTATACCATTCAGAGAGATGCCTGGTTTTCTGTATGGACACGTGTGGAAAACTGAACATTCTACTGTGATGGTGTCACCCATCCATTCACCTCCATAAATACTGATGCTGGGCAGCTGTGGCTTTTCTATAATTCACAAAACCATTCAAATTATTACATCATATCACCTTGTTAACTATACAGTGGCTCCAAAATGTATTTGGAAAATGTCTGAATTGCATTAGATAAAAAGTGGCATCTGCAAACAAATACATTAATAGAGCTTTTCTCAGCATTAACTTCCCTTTTCTGAGCCACGTTTTAAATTGTTTTAACCAACTGGTCATGATGCCATTTTTTTGTAGATGTATGAAATCAGTTCCTCTCATGTCAAGTCGTGGCAAAATTATTTTGCTCAAAAATTACAATAACAATTATTAATCATGATTATAGTAATTTTAGAAATTTAGAAAATTATTGTACTTTCACATAAGCATGTGTCTGAGCTTTATTATCAACAATACTGAGGTTTGCTTGCAGATTTAGTTTCAGCAAACAGCACAAATGACAGCATGAAAAAAACAGACTAGCTGTATTACACTGAGCAAAATATCATAGTGGAGATCGAACTCCAACTTGCCAGTGCTTGCCAATGTTTTTAGATAAAGATAAAAACAGAAATCATGATTAAAATATGGTTTATCATGCATCTATTGCATTGCCTTTTTTAATGTTATTTTTAAAAAATGGTTTAAAGAATGTCAATATGGCTACAAAATATTTCACCACAGTCTGTAAATTTGTTTACAAAAGATTATTGAAGTATGCATTTACACGCAAATACTATTTTTGTTTTTCTACACCATTTTTTGCAATATTTGGACTATCACATATTACAGGAATATCATTACAAGAGTATTTACTATTGTAGGGATTTCATATACGGGATACGGAGATGCCACTGGATCAC
>NW_015506588.1:0-5242 GCF_001515645.1 Sinocyclocheilus grahami
AACAACACAGGAATGCTATAATTTGAATCATTTTCAAAATGATTATTTTTTTCAGCTGAAGAACAATAAAAGCACAGACAGCCATTCAGAATCCACCTGACTTTAAAGAGCTTGAGAATTTAAAATGGCAGTGTACGCTTATAATAAACAGAATGGTATAGTGTGTTGGTGTGGATGCCAATATAATTATCATTGTATTTGTTATAGTTACCGTTCTTGGTGTGAACATGCCTCTAAACATGTATAACGTCTCAGGTTACCTATGTAACCATGGTTCCTTAAGGGAACGAGACGCTGCATCCTCCGACGCTTCGGGAACGCCCTTCAGCGCGACCGGCTCTGAACCTCGTGTGTAATCAGACCAATAGATGGGCGATACGTCACGGGCGGGTGACGTAATGACCAGGAAGCTATAAAAGCACGTGCGGTGAGACCAGCGTCAGCTTCTAGGAGTGAAGCAAGCGCTGGCAGAGATGCTGAAAGTATGGCCCCGAGACGCAGCGTTTCGTTCCCTCAAGGAACCATGGTTACATACGTAACCTGAGACGTTCCTCTTCAGGAACTCGAGCTGCGTTGGAGGACGCTTCAGGAACGAGAATGCCCACGCCGCCAGACTTTCAAATCTCTCCTAGTGTGGAAGCGTGCAGAGCTAAGGTGTGAGAACAGAGGAGCCAGGAGTGGCTCTCATGTCTAGGCCATAGAACCTGACGAAGGTTCGGGGCGTGGACCATCCCGCAGCGTCGCAGATGTCCTGCATCGAGACACCTGCCAAGAAGGCCTTAGAGGCCGCCACACTTCTGGTAGAGTGAGCCTTGACCCCAAGAGGCGAAGGACTCATAGGCAATAGAAATGGCATCTACTATACACCAAATGAGGGTCTGTTTTGAAGCTGGAAGACCTCTCTTAGGGGGACCATAGCATACGAGCAGTTGGTCCGCCCTTCTCCACAGGGCAGCTCTGTGGACGTATGAACCGGTTGACAGACAACACTAAATAAGACTCACAAACAGATATCAGACTGACACACACACAGAGCGCTTGCTGAATGACAAAAAGCTGACGCTGGTCTCACCGCACGTGCTTTTATAGCTTCCTGGTCATTACGTCACCCGCCCATGATGTCTCGCCCATCTATTGGTCTGATTACACACGAGGTTCAGAGTGGGTCATGCTGAAGGGCGTTCCTGAAGCGTCCTCCGACGCAGCTCGAGTTCCTGAAGAGGAACATGGCACTTATTTCTGGAGCCATAGGAAAAACACACTCTAATGACAATTCATAACATGATTTTTTTACATTTTACATTTTTTTGTGAATTGGTGACTAAGTTATATGAATTTGTACCATCTTTTTTGTACCATCATTTTTACCATCAGCTTACGCCGCACTATAGGTGGAGGGATGGACCTTCATGCTTACTTTTTTTTTTATAAATCACCTCCTCGTAAAATAGGTTCAGATAGTGTAGTTATGGCATTTACCAGTTGGGCTAAACTTTTACTCCTTGGAGTAGCCCAACCTAACAACATTGGCTGAATTTTGGGCAGGTCTAAATTCAAATGCATCAAAATACAGCACAACCAACAACCTGAAATTATAGCCAGTAACTAAAAAAAATTATTAAATAAATTAAAATAAAATGAAAACAGAAAAGGTTTAAAGCTGCATAAAAAAGCCTTTATATAAGACAGTATATAAGAGATAAATCTCACAGTCATAGCTGCAGCTGAAATCTGGTATACAGCACAGCATTCATCTTTCCTAGAAAACTCTAATCAGCCTCACACATCATGTGTTAAAGTCCCTCCTACAGCTGTAAATGTGATGGAAAACATCTTTCTGTCACACTGCACACATGCAGAAGCAAACATACTTATACAGCTTTATTTTCTGCTTTATTTATCGCTTGACTCACGTAAGTGATTTCTTCCCCTTCACAAGCACATCTGCGTCATCAGTGAGACGGGGAAACAGAAATATAAAGTGTGACAAAACTCCTTTAAAGAGGAATGGACATTTATATTACCATAACAGATGAAAACCTTGTTGTGTCAAAAGATTACTGTAACTGACATGCTGTATTATGTTTGAAATATAATATATGTTTTGCATGTAAGTCACATCGCAATACTAACGTGATATGATGTGGAAAACATACTTACTGTATGTCATTTTATATGCTGTATCAGTTTAAGAGCCCAGCTGTTCATTTGTGTCCTCTTAGAAGACATTTGTTTGAGAGACCATCCATACCACTGAGGACATCTCATGCTTGTGGTTTTAATGATAACAACTCTTTTTCCTTCTCTTTTTTTTAATGTCTGACATTGCAATAGCTTCTTTAAATACATTTTCAGTGATTTCTTCAATGTCCTTTGTAATAGACATCAGGGTGTAGCAGACATATTTCATCTGTTGAGGAGACATTGCAGATCAATAGTATAAGTTTTACATCCATCCATTCTCTAAACTGTTTGTCCTATGAAGGGTTGCATGGATACTGGAGTCTATCCCAGCGTTTTGGCCTTAAAAAACATGTTAATATAAAAAACCAGACAGTGTATACACTGATAATATTAAAACCACTGACAGGTGAAGTGAATAACGGCAAGGCAAAGGCAAGCCAGTCTGGTTCATTCACTCAGAAGAGCTACTGTACTTTAAATTTTTGAAAAACTTAGTGCTGGCAATAATAGAAAAATGTCAGAACACACAGTGCATCGCAGTTTACTGCGTATGGGTCTGTATGGCCACAGACCGGTCAGAGGGCCCATGATGACCCCTGTCCACCACTGGAAGTACCTACAATGAGCAAGTGAGTGACAGAACTGGACCATGAAGCAATGATAGAAGGTTGCCTGGTCACTGATCACTCTTTCTTTTAGATCTGGTGGATGGTCGGGTGCATTGCATTGTTTATCTGGGGAAGAGATGGCAGCAGGATGCACTATGGGACTATAGGATGAAGGCAGACAGACAGAGGCAAGTACACCCCTTCATGACAATGGTATTCTCTAATGGCAGTGGCCTCTTTCAGCAGGATAATGCATTCTGCCACACTGCAAATATTGTTCAGAAATGGTTTGAGGGACATGACGAAGAGTTCAAGGTGTTGCCTTGGCTTCCAAATTCCCCAGATCTCAATCTGATGGAGTATCTATGAGATGTGTTAGACCAAAAAATCCGATCCATGGATGCCCCACCTTTCAGCTTACAGGACTTAAAGGATCTGCTGCTAATATCTTGGTGCTAGATAGTACAGGACGACTTCAGTGATCTTGTGGAGTCCATGCCTCGATGCATCAAAGCTGTATTACACAATAATAGGCAGGTGGTTTTAATATTGTGGCTGGTCAGTGTATAAAATTGATAACACCCAATTTTGTTTTTGCATATTTGCAAAAAATACAACACTGTTATGCTGGGAACACCTCGCAATTTCCAAAGTCATCAGATCAGATCACTGCACGACTGTCTGGGGTACCATTTAGCTGCTGTTGTGTGCACACTACACAACAGATCGACTAGAAGAGGGTCACACATTATACAACTTTTCAATAGGAAGAATCACACGTCTGTCTGGTCTACAAACTACATTTCACAACCTAACATAGACTAGAAATGATACAGGAAATAATGTAAGACTGCATTTCTTAGAAAACAAGAAGCCTGCAAGAAGCTGGTGATATGAGTTGTCTGTACACTGATTTACAGAGAAAAAAAGGGGGGGGGGAAGGAAGCAGAATATGAAGGAGAGAATGGTTGCTTGTTGATGTTCTGTTGCAGGTCTATTATGACTCCTCCCCCTGGACTTTCTCTTGCCCTGTATCTTGCTCTCTCATTTGCTGTAGGTCGACGCCAGTGTCATTTTCAATCAAAACACATTTCACACTGCAGGACTCTGAGTCGCAGACAGGTTCAGATATTTAGAATGAGCACCGATTTGCCTCCAACTTTAGGCATTTGTCTGTGATTTCCAGAAAACAGCAAGTGGAAATCGTGTGTCGCCTTAAACCTAAAAACTGATAAATGCCTTGATTGTCTTGCCTTGTTTTCTTTATAACCGAGTCCTGATGTCTTCTACAGAGGACATACAATATAAAATATAAAAAATAATAATGACAAACAAACAAAAAAACACTTGTTCTGTTGGGTTCCAGAAGGATGTATTTGCTCACTAAATAAAGAACATCTGAAAAGCCCTGAATAAAGATGATTTATTAGAAATTGCTATTGAAACTTTGGATTAATGCAATATATTAAATAAAATGTTTGCATATATGGGAAACTAGTGTTTAATATACACACGCACCATGTATGGCTATAGATACATATAGACATATATAGCAATGAAGACAAAAAACTTCTCTATATTTTTTTATAAAACAAGAAAAAAAAAGTGTTTACTGAAAACAATTTAGACAATTGGATGTCTTGTTAAAGTCATGGCAACATGGTGAGTATAATATGACTTAAAATATTGTGTGTTATATATATTAAATCTATCTATCTATGTTTTTTTTTCGTAATTGTATTGCACATACATAGTACATATATTCTCACAAACATGTGCGTGTGTGTCTATATAAAACACATTTTATCACATGAACATCTATATATTATACAATTCTTTATTAAATAATATATAGATGTACGTCAGAATGCTGTTCATAGACTTCAGTTCAGCATTCAACACAATCATCCCTCAACAGCTCATTCACAAACTGGTCCAGCTGGGGCTCAACACTTCGCTGTGCAACTGGCTGTTGGACTTCCTGACTGGAAGACCTCAGGCAGTATGGGTCGGCAGCAACACATCCAGCACCATCACACTGAACACTGGGGCCCCCCAAGGATGTGTGCTGAGCCCCCTCCTCTTCACTCTGCTGACCCACGACTGCACACCGTCACACAACTCCAACCTCCTTATCAAGTTTGCGGATGACACGACTGTAGTGGGTCTCATTAGCAACAGAGATGAGACAAACTACAGGAGCGAGGTGAGCCGCCTGGCCGGGTGGTGCAGTGACAACAATCTCTCTCTGAATGTGGAAAAGACGAAGGAGATTGTTGTTGACTTCAGGAGAGTGCGCACTCAGCATGCTCCTCTGACCGTCAATGGTGTGACTGTGGAGAGGGTGAGCAGCACCAAGTTCCTGGGTGTGCACATCACAGAGGATCTCTCCTGGACTGACAACACCGCAGCACTGGCCAAGAAAGCACAGCAGCATCTCTACTTCCTCC
>NW_015506588.1:6916-17109 GCF_001515645.1 Sinocyclocheilus grahami
GTTAAATAGTGAGTGAGTGATATGAAACAGCTGTGTGCAATCAGTGCTGTGTGCAATCAGTGCAATGAATGATGGGATATGTATTCCGGGATGATATGCAACAGTGTGTAGTGCGAGAGTCAATGAAATGGGAAGGGTGACCTCTGATGGCTAGCAGACGGAAGTTCATGGACCGGATACGTGACAATTACATTTGATCATTTTTCTAAATTTCTAACACATGCTTTCAACTGTTAATCACATTCAAACATTTAGGGTTAACCTTACAGTAGGACACAACACTGATTACTGTCAGACTTTCAAAATGCTTCATCTCTTGAATTAAGATTATAATAATCTAATTTTAAAGCAAAGCACAGCCACCACAAAATCAGACTTTAGCACCTCTTTTTACTTTGAGATCGTTCTGAGGTTAAAAACAAAACCATAACAAGAAATAGTACATAACTAATACAAGAAGTAATTCAGATATAATTCTGTAAATTTAATATACATTCAATTATTTAATATATTGATTGTTGATATATAAGGAATATATTTTCTTTCTGTACGGGCTGAAAGCTAAGTCAGTAGGAAATCATGGAAGAGCAGGCCAAAGCAAAGTTCTTTATTGGTACGTTCACAAAAACAGTACACTGGGACGGGTTTGTAGTTTTGAAAAGGGTTTAACTTGCAGTTTAGTGCAGCTGCTAAAAAAAAAATAGAAGGAGAAGACGAAGTCAAATCTCAACCACACAATGTACAATGTATCATGTTGCTTTTCTATACAGTACAAGCTTACAGGCCTCAGCATAGGTGTGATTGGCTAAATGCCCCTTATGTAAGTGAAGGATTAACAGAGCGCTCTTAGCTCTGGCTAGAGTATCCGATGTATAGCTATACAGATTACAGAGGAAGAAAATCCACCTCTTGTCCCCCTGAATAAAAAAGCATTTGGGGTCTATGTGACAGAACTGACAAAGTCACTCTTTGTTGGCTTTGCTATGACTCGCTTGCTCTTATCAAACATCAGCACTTAGGAACGGTTAACTTACCTAGCCGATAAACCACACCTCTGTGGGAACCTGGTGTCCTCTCTCCCAGCAGCCTAAAACAAGATCCGCTGAATGACAGACAAAGAGATGGGTGAGTTTCTCATGCTGGGTCTCTGAGGTACAACATCACCAGAGGAGCATGGTAAGAAAAAGACCACGTACAAAAGACACAATAATGAAACACTGCACCTTCAAATGTATACCATGGGACAGAGGATACAATTTCATTTCTCAATAGGTGCCAGTGGCCTGGATTTGTGGGTTGAACTAATTGATTTGTGTTGAGGCTCTATTTCATAAGCTTACATTCTAGCTTTTCATGAAAGTAAATAAATGGGGGAATAAACAATTATTAATGAAAACACATCACATATTTTTCATTTTAACTATAAAATGATTTTAACTACTGAAATAGGTCAATGTAACAAATGTGTTTAGCTATGGGATGTCTGAGGCATTAAGCAAAACTTTCTCTTAAAGGGTTAGTTCAAGCAAAAATTAAAATTCTGTCATTAATTACTCACCCTCATGTCGTTTCAAACCCGCAAGATCTTCGGAACACAAATTAAGATATTTTTTGATGGAATCTGAGAGCTGTCTGACCCTGCATAGACAGCAACGCAACTGAAATGTTCCCAAGTCCAGAAACGTAGCAAGGAGATCTAGTAAAATAATTCATGTGACATCAGTGGTTCAATCGCAATTATATGAAGCATTCTATGAGAATACTTTTTGAGCGCAAAAAAAAAAAACGACTTTATTCAACAATTTGTCTCCTCCGCGTCACCCTGTAGCGCCATTTTGGATAGTATCAGCTGGACGTAAACAGTGTATGCTGTTCTGTGTCAACTGCGTCACACGGATACACTGTTTCCATTCAGATCAAATCACAACAACATAGGAAACAGATCCGGCGTGACGCAGCTGACACAGAACAACATACGTTATTTTACAAAATGGCGTTACAGGGTGATGCGGAGGAGACGAATTGTTGAATAAATTTTTTTTTTCTTTTGCGCACAAAAAGTATTCTCGTAGCTTTGTATAATTGCGATTGAACCCCTGATGTCACATGGATTATTTTACCGATCTCCTTGCTACGTCTCTGGACTTGGAAACATTTCAGTTGCGTGGCTGTCTATTCAGGGTCAGACAGCTCTCAGATTCCATCAAAAATATCTTAATGCGTGTTCCGAAGATGAACGAAGGTCTTACGGGTTTGAAACGACATGAGGGTGAGTAATTAATGATAGAATTTTCATTTTTGGGTGAACTATCCCTTTAATGACCTAATTCAAAGGAACCAATTCAACAGTTAGTTTGAATCGTCACTCAGAAGTGTTGCTGGAATAATAGCTCTTAAATATATATATATATAAGGATGTTGTGGGTTGTTTAGGATGTTGTTATGTGGTTGCAAAAGGTTTGTTTTAGTTTTATTTATGTTACATTTTATAAATTGTTATAACATAGGAAACAGATCCGGCGTGACGCAGCTGACACAGAACAACATACGTTATTTTACAAAATGGCGTTACAGGGTGATGCGGAGGAGACGAATTGTTGAATAAATTTTTTTTTTCTTTTGCGCACAAAAAGTATTCTCGTAGCTTTGTATAATTGCGATTGAACCCCTGATGTCACATGGATTATTTTACCGATCTCCTTGCTACGTCTCTGGACTTGGAAACATTTCAGTTGCGTGGCTGTCTATTCAGGGTCAGACAGCTCTCAGATTCCATCAAAAATATCTTAATGCGTGTTCCGAAGATGAACGAAGGTCTTACAGGTTTGAAACGACATGAGGGTGAGTAATTAATGATAGAATTTTCATTTTTGGGTGAACTATCCCTTTAATGACCTAATTCAAAGGAACCAATTCAACAGTTAGTTTGAATCGTCACTCAGAAGTGTTGCTGGAATAATAGCTCTTAAATATATATATATATAAGGATGTTGTGGGTTGTTTAGGATGTTGTTATGTGGTTGCAAAAGGTTTGTTTTAGTTTTATTTATGTTACATTTTATAAATTGTTATTTAAAAAAAAATACTTTCTTCGTCCGCTCATTAAAAATACCTCTTTTAATTGTTTTCACCATTAAATGTGTACTGAAGAAAAAAAAATAGTGTAGAAAGATATTCACTCAGAAATTGCTAGTTTGTTAGAAAACCTGACAAGTTAACATGTCAAATTAAATGCAAAGAGAGACAGTATTTTCTTATAAGAAAATACTCCAATATTCTTTTTTCTCTTTTTTATTTGCAACTTCTAAAAATCTTTCAATCATTTTTAACACTGCATATTTATGTTGGCGTTAAACTAAAAGTGGTCTTGTTTTAAGCATGAATTATTTTTGTGTGTATAGGACACATATGAACATGCAATATCAATCAATTTTACTCATAAACCTGTAGAAACATCAGGATTTAAACGTTAATTCTGTGATTATAAGTGGTGGACCATTAGTAATACTGCAGCTAATCGAATTACTGCCGGTCAAGTGCCAAAGTGTGGAGAGCAACGGATGAAAACTTTTATTATTCACATTATCAAGATACAGGTGTATCTCAATAAATTAGAATGTCGTGGAAAAGTTCATTTATTTCAGTAATTCAACTCAAATTGTGAAACTCATGTATTAAATAAATTCAGTGCACACAGACTGAAGTAGTTTAAGTCTTTGGTTCTTTTAATTATGATGATTTTGGCTCACATTTAACAAAAACCCACCAATTCACTATCTCAACAAATTAGAATATGGTGACATTCCAATCAGCTAATCAACTCAAAACACCTGCAAAGGTTTCCTGAGCCTTCAAAATGGTCTCTCAGTTTGGTTCACTAGGCTACACAATCATGGGAAAGACTGCTGATCTGACAGTTGACATCCATTGACACTCTTCACAAGGAGGGTAAGCCACAAATGTTCATTGCCAAAGAAGCTGGCTGTTCACAGATTGCTGTATCCAAGCATGTTAACAGAAAGTTGAGTGGAAGGAAAAAGTGTGAAAGAAAAAGATGCACAACCAACCGAGAGAACCGCAGCCTTATGAGGATTGTCAAGCAAAATCGATTCAAGAATTTGAGTGAAATTCACAAGGAATGGACTGAGGCTGGGGTCAAGGCATCAAGAGCCACCACACACAGACATGTCAAGGAATTTGGCTACAGTTGTCATATTCCTCTTGTTAAGCCACTCCTGAACCACAGACAACATCAGAGGCATCTTACCTGGGCTAAGGAGAAGAAGAACTGGACTGTTGCCCAGTGCTCCAAAGTCCTCTTTTCAGTTGAGAGCAAGTTTTATAGTATTGTTGCTGTTGTTGTTTTATCAACTAGGATGCCTAACCAAATGATAGTAAACCTTATATTGTCTTGGTCAATAGTGCACCAGGCCTTCAAACAATAGGAGAAAAGCTGTTCTTTGAGATTCAGCAGCCTTTTATTTCAGAATGGGTCACAAGAGTTGTCCTATTGTTCCTGATGCATTGTGGTGGAAAGAGGCAAACAAAACACCGATGACCTCCATTGCTTTTGTCCGAGAGCTTCACGCTGCATCCATGCTCTATGTCACTATAATGGAGTTTGAGACTGGAAATGTTCTTTAAACCCAAAAAGATTGCATTGGAATGTTAGACAAATTGTTATAGAATTGTGGGCTGAGATTTTTTCTCTGAACAGATGCATGGCCAGCTGGTTATGGCAAATGTGTACGATTTATTTTGGAAGGAAGTGTGAACACTATGAGGGTTTAGACAGCTGAGAATATTACTAAACTGCATACTAATTTAATTCCAGGTAAATTCAGTTTTCATAATGTCAAGTTTTCAAGTGTGCTCAACTTGGGACTTGTGAAAACATTCTAGCCAGTGATATTGCGCGCCACTGCTTTGAAGAACTAGATTTGTTTAATCATGATTACATAAAATACTGCCAAGAACTAGTGTTTGGAATAAAATCTTGGAGGAGGATCTGATTATTTTAATCTGATAATTTAAAAAAAATTAATCTGAAATGTCAATTACTTCCAAAAAAAAGTTGTCAAGGCAACAAAACGTTTTTACAGCATGATCTTGATAATATCTCTAAAACATTTACAGCTGGCAGTAGTACATCGTTGCATATCAGGCTTTAAAAACAGGTTTCTGAGCCACTAGTGAATTACACAAGCACTCACAATCCGCATTAATAAATAGTGACAGTAAGTAACTGAGCAGAGAATACATACGCATGTGCCTCTTATGTAAGAAGAAATCCGGTTGGTTGAAGTCGTCAAGCATATTTGAATATCGCATGCTATTGGACAACAGGCCGGCGGACAGTCAGAGGGGGCGGGACTTCGGAATGACTGAACGCCAGTCGTAGTAGCAAATGTATTTAGCTTTGGGAAGTCCGAGTCTGTGAGCGAGTCGGTTCGTTCAAACGATTCGTGAGGTAATTCAAATGAACCGATTCACCAATGTCTCCGAGAGTCTTTCTGTTTAAGTAGGCTTTTAGTTAGTTAATACTATTGATTGCCACTATTGGCAAGGTTAAGGTTGTGTCAAGTGCTGTGTTGTTCATGTCATCCCCTGGCAAATTTATTTTGGAGATTAGAATTTTCATTAATTGTAACATTCATGTCACACTGACATCTTCAATCCATTTTTTTTTAGGTGGTGTGGTTAAGTTACATTTTTGTTGTAGTAGCCTAACCATAACTATAGTGACTATTTTGGCAAGACCATGGTACATTTTGTAAGACCCATTTGTCTTCAGCTTCCTTCCAAGATTCAAAAGTGGAGTTAACTGTGAAGTGATTTACAAACGCTTTAAAGGGGTCATATGATGCTGCTAAAAAGAACATTATTTGGTGTAAGGAAATGTGTTTATGCGGTTTAATGTTCAAAAAACACATTATTTTCCACATACTGTACATTATTGTTTTGAATCAAAAAGAACCGATTCAAAAGATCGACTCGTTCGCGAATCGGACCTCACTAGTATCTGTCGCGCCGCCAACTGGAAGTAACCGAGATCAAAGTGTTCGCGTACAAACCGTGGATACAGGCGTGCGCTGCGTTTTAAACGCTTGTCATTCTTCGCGTCCGTACGAGTTAGTTTCTGTGATTTCTGTTGCTTTTTCTTTCACTATGAAGCTGCTCGTTTGGCTATGGAATACTGTGAATAATCTCTGGTCGATAGATTGAAAATCGATTGCAACGCATTTGGATATTAATCGCGTGTTTGGCTGAGAAAGGATGCATTATGATTCATGGTCATCTAATAACTGGAACAGGTAGGTGTCTTGTGTTTTATTGACTCTCTCTGTCTTACTATTGTTAGATATTGTTGCCATGTCAGAAATAAAGGAAACATACAGGGAAATGAAGATGATGGTTAGATGAGCGGAGGACATTCAGATTAAGATGATGGTTTTATGATTGTTTACCACCCACAGTAATAAATAATGATAGTAAACACTCCTTGTTATCTAACATCCTGCATGTATGCAAACGGCAGGTTTTCAGCTCATGACAGCGCATCATGTTAAATCGGGACTAACTAGCTGCTGATTTAGAAATCTTCTGAAATAGCCTGCCATAGAAACAGAGACCTGGACTCGAAATGGTAGTTAGGGCAGGTGACAAGCTCGCGTCTGTGCACTGTGGCGTTCTAATCAGGTCAAATAATACTTCTGCTTGATTATCTCAATAATATAGTCTGACATGTCCTCAATATAGGAATATAGAGTATGTTTATAACCTAAGTAAACCTGTTTTCTATCCTGCTGTTTTACTCTGCTCTATAGGCTACCACTCTCTACTGTGCATTTTCATACTTTGTTTGTTGTACTATTCTACTTGAGAGTTTACCTTTCTGTACTCTACTTTATACATACAGTGGTGTGAAAAAGTGTTGGCCCCCTTCCTGATTTCTTATTTTTTTGCATGTTTGTCAGACTTTAATGCTTCAGATCATCAAACAAATTTAAATGTTAGTCAAAGATAACACAAGTGAACACAACGTGTAGGTTTTTATTATTAAGAGAAAACAAAATCCAAAACTACATGGCCCTGTGCTAAGAAGTGTTTGCCCCCCTGTTGTTTATCACACCTGAGTTCAATTTCTCTAGCCACACCCAGGCCTGATTACTGCCACACCTGTTCGCAATAACGGAAAGCTTTGAAGAAAGTGTTTGCTTGGGGAATAAACGTAATCTTACTTGTGCTCTACTCTGTCTTCACTCTACAATTCATTGTTATGCCACTTTACAAACAAAAAAAATGTGTTCAACTCCATTCTACATTTCTGTATTTCATATCGGGGAGGCCTGTTGGTAACTATTCACTGGGGTAGATCTCCTGTATATCAGGCGACAGTGTCACACTCATCTTTATGTGTGTCCTACATTGTGTCCTCTTCAGTAACCTTTCTTTGGTCGCAGGATCTTACAGTGGACGGGCATGAAGAAATCGGATGGTGTGGATTAGATCATTGGGGATATAGTGCTTTGATTTCTCTCATCTCAATGTTGGGCTCCACAGGACCTCTGCCTTTGTGCTCTGAAATGAAATAATGGCAACGCATCGGGCTGCGTCAACGCACCAAGATGAGAAGAAAAATCCAGCCGGGTCGTCAGTTTGCGAGGTAAATTGTTTTGTCGCTTTATAAGAAATGTGAAAGCGCAATTGAATACACATTATTAGGCCTACACCTTCTACAGCTCATGATAGGACAAGTACTTCAGTCAGGCACTATTGCAGTGCAGGCGGGACGTCCATAAACTGAGCAGGATGATTAGGTATTGATTTTTTTATTTTATTTGTTTGTGCATGTTGATATTGTTTTGAGTGTGGCCTGTATTAATATCAGTGGCCTGTAAGTGGTTGTCATAGTAGAACAATATTGTTCTACTATGACAACCACTTACAGGCCGCTGATATTAATAAATGTTTGTATTGTGAGAATTAGATTTTTATTTTGTTTTTAAAAACCTTTTGGTATCTCAAATTTTATACCGTACAACATTATATATTGGGCTCATAAAATAGAATTTTAGAGATGGAGAACTCATGGCATAGTATTATCTTGCTAAGAAGCAGCCGCTGACTGTTTACTCTGAGACTGCATTCATTAAATGAAGTAGCCTATTTATTTTATTTGGCAAGCACAGCCCTTACTTATCTAATCTTAGTAATGTTGTAAGGCTGCCAGTGCATAATGTCACTCTTCAGAATACTAGAGCAGCATTGGATTTTGTGTGACCACTCTGACATGTGGCGTCACATCATCACTGAGAACATAACGCAGTGCTGCAAACGCATGCTTCGATTAACCTATCAGTAATGGCAATACAAGTAAAGGCAATACACATACTGGTAAAAACAAAATGTATAGCCTGAATGCACTGTAAGTCTCTTTGGATAAAAGCATCTGCTAAATGCATTAAATTAAATTAAATAAATTCATAAAAAATTTAAAGTGTGTGTGTGTGATCTCTTTACATTGGTGGGCACAGTAGTTTGCAAACACATCAACAGATCACTTACTATGTGTCCAGAGGGATTCAGGAATTCAATTCTATGTTTATTTAAAAAACACAGCATGTTCTCGAAAAAAAATATTCATTGTGAAGGAAACAGAACATTACTGTTTAGCTGTACATAAGTGCAATGCATTATTTTGAAGTAGCAGTGCATTAGTTTGAAGAAATGTTGCGTTGTTTGTTTGAAGAAATGTTGCAAGGAACATGCATTACTTTAAAAGAACATTGCTTTTTGCATGTTATATTTTGTGTGGATTTGGCTGTTTAATGAAAGCATAATTGATTTAGGCTGAAAATTTAAAGCCACAGGCATGTTTGAATAATGTCTTCTGAAACTCTTAACAACATTAAGGGGCTGTTCACACAGAATGGGGTTTTGCACTCCACAGTGATGCATTTCTATTGTTTTTGTATGTAAACATACACTAGACGGAAGCATTTGACCACAGTGTTTGATACCCGCTGAAGTTAATAGTAGTTCCAACGCATTTGTGTTTTTCTTTTCATTCCACTGCCCTGCGTGTCATGTTTTTAAATGCAAAAAACTCATACTGTGTGACACTATTTTGTACATTTTTCACAAACACTTCCCTCAGAATCACTATTTGTGATGCTGTGGCACAGTTTTGGGGCCCTGGTTGTCTCAGTCCAGTGCTCCTCACTGCTTCCTAGTTATAAAGTTAAACAGTAACTGAAGTTCTCAGCAGGTATGTGAAAAGTCCCCAGCAGACTCATAAAAAAGCTTTTATCCACACCATTAAATAACGCCTACTTGAGTTAACGGCGTTTGAGCTTCAGTAAGCATCATTGCAATCAGTACAATATACATAGCTTGGGATCACACTTTAAACAGTGTGATTTACTTTTGTATTTCAGTACAGTAATATTTGTTATTTATGTGATTTATACAGACAGTACAGCTCTGCCTTTATTTTAAAACACCTTGAAAATGATGCAGCTTATGTTAGGGTGATGTTTATGGATCTGAATTCAACGTTTAATACTTTACTTCCAGATATTGTGTTATTTAAGTTAAAACAGATGGAAGTGAACCCTTATATAATTAAATGGTATTATGCATTTCTAACGGGACGACAACAGCAAGTGAAAATTAATTCAACTTTCTCTGATATATTGGTCACAAATGTTGGAGCTCCTCAAGGCTGCGTAAGTTCCCCCCTTCTTTTTACACTATATACGAATGATTGCAGGAATCGGTACATAAACAACTACATTATTAAATTTTAAGATGATACAGTTATACTTAGTTTGCTGACAAATAATTCAGATGTCAGCATGTATAAATCAGAGATAGAAGGGGTTGTGCAGTGGTGTGAGGAACACAACTTGATGCTGAATGTCAAAAAAACTAAAGAAATGATCTTTGACCCGAGGTTGGTGGGTGATCATAGTCCAATTTTAGTTCATGAGGAGGAAGTTGAGCAGGTACAATGGAGTCATCAAGTGGCCTATGCTTGTACACGAGCTAGTCAGCGCTTGCACTTTTTGCGAAGGCTCAGGGTTTATGGGGTGGATAAAACTATGATGTTACTGTTTTACAGATCAGCTATTGAATCTATAATATGTTATGGTTTTACAATATGGTTTGGAAATTTGACTGTTAAACTT
>NW_015506588.1:17310-25608 GCF_001515645.1 Sinocyclocheilus grahami
ATGGTATTATGCATTTCTAACGGGACGACAACAGCAAGTGAAAATTAATTCAACTTTCTCTGATATATTGGTCACAAATGTTGGAGCTCCTCAAGGCTGCGTAAGTTCCCCCCTTATTTTTACACTATATACGAATGATTGCAGGAATCGGTACATAAACAACTACATTATTCAATTTTCAGATGATACAGTTATACTTAGTTTGCTGACAAATAATTCGGATGTCGGCATGTATAAATCAGAGATAGAAAGGGTTGTGCAGTGGTGTGAGGAACACAACTTGATGTTGAATGTCAAAAAAACTAAAGAAATGATCTTTGACCCGAGGTTGGGGGGTGATCATAGTCCAATTTTAGTTAATGAGGAGGAAGTTGAGCAGGTAACAACATATAAGTATTTGGGTATCTACTTTGATTCTCAGCTGCAATGAAATCATCAAATGGACTGTTTGTACATGAGCTAGTCAGTGCTTGCATTTTTTGCGGAGGCTCAGGGTTTATGGAGTGGATAAAACTATCATGTTACTGTTTTACAGATGAGCTATTGAATCTATAATATGTTATGGGTTTACAATATGGTTTGGAAATTTGACTGTTCAACTTAGGTCACAACTTCAAAATGTGGTTAGAAGAGCTGGAAAAATAATTGGTATGTTGTCTCCACTTTCTCTTCAGGACATTTTTGAGAGGTCTGTTAGGAAGCAGAGTCTTAAAATTATTGGTGACCAAAGCCATATTCTCCATAAGGAGTATGAGCTAATGCCCTCGGGCAGGAGATATAGGGTTCCAATCTGTAAGCTGAAAAGATACAAATTTTCTCTAATTCCATTATCTGTCAAATTATTGAATAAGTGATTGAAATTGTTGTGTGGGTGAGGGTAATGTGATGGTAACATGTAATGTTGGTGTATTACTAGGATTCTATAGGAATTATGTTTTGGAATGGTGTAATATTTATTTATTTTATATTTATTTATATATTTTTTTGTATGTTTGATCTGCTCTCCCGGTTGCCTAAGACAAATTTCTCCAAAGGGAGACAATAAAAGAGAAACTTAAACATTGCCAAAGTACCTACAGTATGCTACCTAAAAATTCAGTCTTAGTAGGCATCCTGCTAGGTTTTGTTGTCATTTGTCCTTTGGAGAGCTGGGAGAAAATGAAATGCAGTGGCATTATGTATGTCTAGTCATTCTATATAGTGCCACTGGCAAAACTAAACATTACAGTGTGTAATTGCTTTGTTTATATGCATGAAAGAATGATGTGATCTATTATCCACACATTTGGTGTCCCTCATGGTTAATTGTGGGGTCCAATTGTGTTCATGCCTGTGGTGAAACGTGTTTCATTCATTATCACCCAGGAGTCCTCCACTTCCTTGTTTAAACCAGTGTCCTACTTTAATTACATCACCCCCAAGACACACATAAAGATAAGAATACATATAGTAATATGCATTAGTGCCTCGGTCATGGAGCTTTTCTTAAATGCTTCCTTGTAGAGCATGGACAGGTGCAGGACTGTACCTGCTCCTGTCTCTCCTGACACTCATTAGATGCGCCCAGGGGTTTATTGTGCTTGGTGGACTCAGGTGGGCCCGTTATTCTGTCCTATCTAGTTCTCCACGTCTAATGAGGGCGTCTCTCCCTGTCTGTCTCTATCTCTCTTTGTGTCTCCCTCGATTGGTCGCCCTGCCCCCTGTGAGGACGTCAGCGCCATGGAGGGTAATTAAAGCCCAGCTGCTCCTCGCTTTCACACCTCGCTCTCTCTCTCTCTCTCACTCTCTCTCGCACACACACACACACACACACACACACTCTGGTGTTCCCCAGATGAGGTCACCTTGTGGCGTCTCTGAATTCTGTGTCTCCTGTCAGATTTACTTTTTCAACAAGCTTTACAATTCAAAAGTTTAGGGTCTGTAAGATTTCTTAATGTTTTTGAAAGAAGTCTCCTATTCTCCTCAAGGCTGTATTTATATGATAAAATAAAAAGAAAGAAAAATAAGAAGTAATATTGTAAAATATTATTACAGTGTAATATAACGGTTTCTATTTAATTTATTTTTGAATTTTCGGTGGCCATTACTCCTGGTGGTCTTCAGTGTCGCATGATCCTTCAGAAATCGTTCTAATATTGATTTGGTGTTCAAGAAATATTTCTTATTCTAATCAATGTTGAAAACAGATGTCCTGCTTAATATTTTGGTGGAAACCATTATACTTTTTTTCAGGATTCTTTCATTTATAGAACATTCAATAGAACCACGTTTATTTAAATAAAATGGAACATTATTGTACGATTAAAGTTGTCTTTACTGCCAGTTTTGATAAATGTAATGTGTCCTTGCTGAATAAAAGTATCAATAAAAAAAAAATAAAATCTTACTGACCCCAAAAATTTGAAAGGTAGTTTATGAGAAGCCAAATAAATGAATCATTATTTGGTCATATTGTGATTATCTCCATCAGCTGATAACAGTGCCGCTTGATTAATTTCAATGGCTCAGTCAGCTTAATTAAATTGTAGCTTATGTATCCGCATTATGTCGGTCATAGGCTGCCTGTAGATAATCGACCACTATCTACATCCATATAATAACTTGCACCACCTCTAAAATTATATTTTAGCTAATGTCACCAATACTCGCAACCACATGTCTCTGGTATTTCTCACTTTTCACGATTCCATCAATTCCTGATGAATAAAATCAATTCCAGCCCTATATTTCTTCGTTTTCAATATCCTGTTTCATTCAGAAATACTCTACATCAGATTATAGACTTGACTTCAATGAAACCCTGTGCATTGTTTGCTCAGATCATTAGGCAACTGAGCTTCATGCCTTTGTAGATATTGTGGAGACGCCCTTAACAAACTCTCCTTTTATATCTGACCGTTGTCTCATTGAATCCAACGGGCCAAACCATAATCCAGAGTTGACAGGGCCATTTCTGTGTGCCTTCTCGGATCAGAGCTTCGAGTTGCCACTTCAGCCCTTTACCCGCTCATTCTGTTTCCATATGTATTGATTTCTGTTGTCTGTTCAGAAAAACAGGCTGAGAGAGCAATAGATGCTGGCTCTCATTGTGTGCATGTATGTGGATTCACCCTTGTTTTCTGTCTATGGTCTCTCCCTCTCATGTGAATGTGTTTCTGTCTGCTTGCCTTTGGCTTGCCCTTTGTTGTAACATATTTTGGGAAGCGCTCTGTTCGATGCGCTGCACTAAATTGTATGACACTACTGATATGTGGATTCCCTAAAACTAGACTGTACCCATTGATAGTGTAATTTGTTTGCCTTACATGTTGTTTTATTCCTTTGAACCAGGTTCAAAGGAATTATGCAAATCAGTTAATGCCGTAAACACCCACAAAATCACTGCTGAGCGCAGTATGCACAGAGCAGTTGCTTATCTTTTATTCTGTTGTGGTTTAGATACTGGTATCTCTCAGACTTCACTGGTCAGCTGGCTTCACACCGGCATCCTGGAGCAGCATGGATTACATGGAATGGTTTCCCTCATGTAAACACGGCAGCCACTTTTCCGATTCCCGGTTATCATCATTCAGTCAAGCCTTTGGAGTGCTTGTGCATTTGTGTGTGCTCTTGCTATCTGGATAAGTGTCTTTTCTGTATCATCGGAAATAGGAAAATTGTGAACGCCGATTTAATCTGGAATCCCATCCACTGTAGGTTGAATTCATAGTGGTTTAACAATCGGTGCTTTTATGCAGTGTTCCTCCATTTTTTTATGTCATAATGAGTAGACGAAAAAAACACACTAGATACTCCCACTAGAGTGAAGTTTGCTGTATAAGCCTATAATCAGAAAGGATACTGATGATCTGGTATAAATTACTCCAGTCAAAATCGCCCCTCTTTCTCATTAACACTGGGTGGATGGGCAGAGTGAGCATGTTTCTCAGTGGGAATAGTGTTCAGTGAGGCAGTGTTGGTATATATTACACATGCCCAGAGCACATCTGTGTTTCGTCGTATTGGGATTATCTCCATCAACTGATAACAGTGACGCTTGATTAATTTCAATGTCTCAGTCAGCTTAATTAAATTGTAGATTATACAGTATAGATCAGCATTATGTCGGTCATAGGCCGCCTGGCATTGGTCTCAATCGACCACTATCTACATTCATATAATAACTTGCACCACCTATAAATTATATTTTAGCTAATGTCACCAATACTCGCAACCACATGGCTCTGGTATTACTCACTTTTCATGATTCAGTCAGTTCCTGAGGAATAAAATAAATTCGATCTAGGGATGTTCATTTCAGTTATTTTTCCTCCACAAATAAAGGCAAACCGTTTACAATTCCGATTATCTTTATGACTAAAAGGAGTAGTTGCTTCCACTGTTAGAAGGAAAAAACTCAAGTGATTGCGCCGGCGCCGCATGCGTGCACACAGTTAAGCATTGCTACCTTGACAATGCAGCCTGTTCATTATCATAATAAAATACGGTCAGTCAAACATATGGAAAAAAAACTATGTAGTAAAAACTATGTAGTAAAATCTGTGCCGTTAAGTGTTATCACTGTACCGCCGTGATGTTATGCAAAACGTTTTTTGTTTTACGTGGATATTGGAACGCGAGTGAAGTAGGCTACATAATAAATAATTTTTTGCCATTCAAATACATCGCGAATTCGAAAACATTTGATTTTGTGTGGAATGAAAGACCCAACGTTGGTTTCAGTTTTGTTTTAGCCTAAATGAATTCGTTTTGGCTTGTCGTTTATATTCCTATAGCCTAGCTTCTTATATTTTTAATTCTTGTTCTTTTCTAAATACTATTAATTGAAAGAATTTGTTGTGGAGTGAGGGGAACTAAAACAGCCTAGCTATGTTTACAGTGTTTATTATAATGTTTGTAAACATTTCGCGTCGGCATTAGGCCTATTTCTGAATGAAACAATAAAATGCAACTTAAATGTGATTTTTTTTTTTTTTTTTTTTACCCCTAAAAAATATTTTTTTTTTATATGCAGATAAATGTTTTTTTTTTTTTTTAACCATGCAGCAAACCTTTTTAAATATTTTTATAAATGACTGAAAAAATAATGAAATTAATTTTAAACCGTTTAACTGATTGTATTAATCGCACGTTTCACACATTGTTTTTGTCAGTATCATTGCTAGATTATTTTGTTATTTCAATGTTTTTTTATGTTTGTATCTACATCTGCATGGACACTTTCAGAAGGAAGAAGGAAATCTCAGTCTTTCCTGTTGGTTAAATTAACTTTGACAATGATTTTGCCAAGCAATACATGTTCCTGGAACAAGATTATGATCAACCAGTTTGATTTTAGAGACAGCCAAAGGGTTTGATTTAGGGCTGGGGTCAGGCTTGAACTAATTTTAAGGGTTACTAATTCTTTGGGGTTAGAGTTGGGAGTAGTCTTGACCTCAGAACACTTGCCCACAGTCTGTTCATGTAGACTCGGGAGCATATAGGATACTAAAAGGGCAACATCTAGTTGAAAACACTGGTTCCATTCTAATTGGCTGGTTTCTGCGCAATCTCTGTGAATCGGGTGCAGCAGTCTACCTAGAAACAAAAATTGTGTTAAAAAGATTCTGGGCTGGACTACTCGGATCTCTTGTTGTTGTTCCTGTGGTTCAGTGGTAGAGCATTGCTTTAGCAGCGCAAAAGGTTGTGGGTTCGATTCCCAGGGAACGCATACTGGTAAAAAATTTATAGCCTGAATGCACTGTAAGTCAAGCGTCTGCTAAATGCATAAATTATTTAATTAATTAATTATTATTAATTATCTCTTCCAGTCTAAATGGCTGGTTTTAGAGAAAATATGCTGAAAAAGGATCCAGACATATGGACAAAAGTCTTGGGTAGTGGTCGACCGATATATCGGCCAATATTTGGCATTTTTTAAAATATCGTCCGAACGCTGAGAACGGCAGAACGCTGAGCACACATCGCTCCCATTCTGCGTCTTCATTAGTTATGATCTCAGTTTTGTCTAATACGTTGTTAGAGAGAACTGTTAAACAAAGAAACTAAACCATATATGAAAAAGTATTAGCATTTACTTTTATATTATTAGTAACAGAAAATCAAACACTATAATACTTTCTCATTTAACGTCAGCATTCAGCAAATGCACATTTATATAATTTAAACACATTTTTTATATCTAATAAACATTTAATTTCACAAACCTTGCAGACTTAGTCGAATCCAGCTGAAGTGTGCATTTGTAGCCAGCATGAACGTGTTCTGTGCGTGACGGTCAGTCCATCTGAGTTGAATCTGTAATCGACAAACTTTAAACCCTTGATTTCAAATTATGCTGTACTATATTCAGTTGCCCGTCATATTCATGTAGGCCTGGGCGATAAAACGGTGTCTATACTTATCGACGGTACACCATCATCGATATCGATAGAAAAAATGTTCAATATATTGCACGATAATTTCACGCTTTTTCCATTTAAAGGCACGTGTTATGAGTGACAAGTAGGCATGGGACGATAACTGGTTTCAGGGTATACCGTGGTTTGGAAAAGTCACGGTTTCAAAAACATTACAATTTCCCGTTATACCGTTCCTGCGGTATGCGCAGTTTTTTACGTGTCGTCAAAGACGGAAAGTGCAGGACTCCCTCACAACTTCGTTGTGTGCAGCGAAGAGCATAACGAGTCACACGACCCCTTCCCCTTCAGCCCCTCCGGTTGGTGCGAGCTGTCAGTGAGAGTCACCTGTGTGTGGGATGGCCGAAGGAGATGAGTCCCTGGAACTTTTTCCCCCGTCGAAAAAGACGAAGTCTGTCGTATGGGAATTTTTCGGGTAACGTAGACTAACCATGTTCCGTACACAACGGTGTTCCATACAGATGACGTTTTAGCTCCGATCGCTTCATTTCTTCCTCTTTCACCCCCGATCAAGACAGAGACCCAACCGCCATTTGTTTCAGTGTTGAATACTATTTGGCTTGCTACCAAGGCAGATAACATGGGTAATTAACTAGCTAACGTCAACTAGTTTCCTCCCTCACGTTACTTCACAGAGTGAGGAATAGCAGTCTAAAGTACATACTGTACTTGTCTGCGATTTAGTACAATAATTAAATTTAGCTGGCATCACGTCTATACTTTTAAGCCTCCTGCCATTGTTTACATTTGTTCAAATTCTCGACATTTAAAAAACAAACTGCTGTACGGAGAGACCGTGTGTGTGTGTGTGTGTGTGTGACACTCGCGCTCTATCTTTCCTTATGTGTGTATGTGCACACATCCTCGTACCTCACCGCTCCAAACTTAATCAAATAATTTATTCTAATTATTTAGCCTGACATGTGTACTGTTCCAAAATGTTCTATATGTTTCTTAAAAATAAAATGTGTTCAGTAGAGAAAAATTTTTTTTTTTACCCAGACATTTAAAAATAACATATTTTAGAGCTGTAATCGCGATACCGTGAAACCGTGATATTTTGTTTATCTAAGGTTATCATACCGTCAGAATCTCATACCGGCCCATGCCTAGTGACAAGTAGGGTTGTGACGGTGAGGAAAGTTTCCCACCGGTTAATCGATGTGTGACAACACCGGTAATACCGGTATCACCGCGGGGGCGTTCCCTCTTTTCCTCGCTTTCCTTTGCTTTTAAATAGCTTGTAAAAGCGGCGTGCACATTTTACTTTCACTTTCAAATAGCGCCAATTCGGAGTAAAGCAATTGTTCGTTTGAATTTCCCCTCTTTTCCTCGCTTTCCTTCGCTTTTAAATAGCTTAAATGCGCCGTGCGCATTTTACTTTCACTTTCAAATTAGCGGCAGTTGCTTGAATGCAACAACAAAATACAATGTCAAACTCACTTTAGTGTATATATAAAACATAACTTTTATTAACAAAACAAATACACCATGATATAGGGCAAGTTATGCCTAATATAAAATAACAAAACTTACATAATAGGTATACAAAACTGGAAATAAGTAAATATGTATAATATATAACCAAATAAATAAGAAATGTAGAACGTTAGAACGTTAAACGAGTAAGAAAGCTTGGAGGCACGGCATACACCTTGATGTCAAATAAAATAAATAAATGACACAAAGTTTAAATAAAGTAAAAATCAGCAAACAATATGGAACCAATTAAATAAGAAACAAATGTTTAAAAAAACTTCCAAAATCAGATAAATGGCAAAAGTCAACAGGCTTTTCAAAATCCAAAATATTGCCAAACAGGCGCTTTTGCATTTCGTTTCGAAACTAAATCATCCGCGATCGTCTTGTCTGTCTC
>NW_015506588.1:26549-28099 GCF_001515645.1 Sinocyclocheilus grahami
CCTCACTCTTCTTGTCAGTCAGCTCGACTCGCTCTCCTCACTGGAGAAATGAAATCTGATCTGTGATGCGACTGTCCTTCGGCACGCTGCATTGAGCATCCGCGTTCAGTTTTTAATTGTAGTGTCTGTTCTTTTATGAACTAAATGATTTTTATTACTATAAAAAATCTAAATGACGGTGGGGGTCGGTGACGTGGTGGGCAAGTGACGTAACCGGTGTTGCGGCTTAACATCGGTATCACCATCAGCACCGTCTATCGCGGCAAGCCTAGTGACAAGTAGAGAGCCAACACACAAACACCGCGCTGAAATTAGTGCCGTGCCTGGCTGCGATGAGGAGACTGTGAATTAAAAAAAGGAATATTAGTCGAATTTAAAATAAAAAATTTGCATTCAAATAAAAAAAACAGTATATTTGAATTTTAGGTGTGCATCAGGGAACCTTATCAGCGGCGCACGAGATGCGGTGAGGATGATGTTGTTGCATTTTAATGTTTTTGTTAGTCTATATCCAGTTGAAACCACAAGATGCGCCGCTGCTGCATTTCCCGTTCAAAATATTAGAGAACTATAGAAGCTCAATGCGGAGAAGATATTGGTTAGGTTAAAACCAAAACCAAGCCATTCACACATAACTAGGGGCTGGGTATCGTTCAAAAATTTTCGATATCGATACCGATACCTTGACTTCGATACCGGTTCCTGAACGATACTTTTTCCGATACCAATTTTATGAAATCTATTTGAACAAGATTACATTATCTAAAAAAAAAAAATTTGGTTTTATTTTTCAGCTTGTTGATGTTTATACAGACTCAAAGCCACTGCACAAAGGAACAAAATGTCAAGTGCAAATTGTTTTAATAAAGCTCATAGTCTTCAGTTTACACATCTGTTAGCTACATTTACACTAGTGCGTGCGACAGAATCACCTAGCTCAGACAGAATCGTCATTTCTATTCATTTTCTACTGATTTACTGATGAGCATTAGCAGTTTCTAGTGCTGTCTGCCTGTGCTCTCTCTTCCATGATCGCTGCTCTGACTCGGAGGTTATAATATATTTAATTTCATCAACAATGCATGCCCATAACACACACGGCAATCGGAAGTTATTACAAAAACTTGATGGTGGTTTAAAGTGAGTTTTGAGTAAAAGCAGAATATAAATCGTATTTATTGTCTTATGCAGGGGTTAAATTGAGATTTGTTATGTGTGGGTGGGGGCTCTATGGTATCGCGCTTATATATATGTGTGTATGTATATGTGTATATATATGTATATATGTATGTATATGTGTGTGTGTTTTGTTTTAATTATTTATTCTATTGCCACTAATCTCATTAATACTTTCATTTCAAATTCTTACATTTAATCTATAAATTCAATTGACACTGAAAAATACAACTGCATTAAATAATTATTATGAGATTATTTTAAATATTTTTTAATATACAAACAAGAAATTATGGTGGAAATGATACTTTTCAACTAAATTAAAACGCCAGTAGGTGCCAGTAGTGAGCGTTTAATGAGTGATTCATTGAGTC
>NW_015506588.1:28317-50767 GCF_001515645.1 Sinocyclocheilus grahami
CCCCGGCCCAATTTAAACCCTGGTCTTATGTCGCATGATGCTACAGTGTGCATGAATGGTCACTTAACACGCGCTTTCAGTCTTGTAGTATGAACGGACATCTGCATATGATTGAAACTCTACACAGCTCCCGCGCTACTCTCCATTGGAAATGAATGACTTTCGGTCTGTCATTTGTCGGAGATAGTGGAAAGCCGGCTTGAAACGCAGTGGAAACGTCAGTATGATGAGGATCGTTTTCATTTTAAAACAAAAGCGCACCAGTGTAAATGTAGCCTTACAGCTACGGGGGCTAGGACGCATTCACACTAAATGCACATCTCTGAGTGTCACAGTCGCGGACCGACTGTGCAGACCTATCGGTGTATTAGGTTATAGTAAGATACCACGAGCAGACTGCTCCGTACGTTTTCGAGGCAATTCGGTCGGTGCCTAAAAAGTATCGAACTCGATACCCAGCCCTACACATAACGGATATTCAATGCATTCTTGAGACGCACAACTATGACTGTTGCACTCGAGTCTCGCACAAGAGTTGAATAGAGAGCCATATAAAGTTAAAAGAGGTTCAACTTTTAGAAAACATGTCTCGATAATTTGTGGGGGTTTTATTCTATTCCACTGCGTCTCATATGTTTTTACATGCAATCGTGTGATCGGCGCGTTGGCTATTTGTATTAAGCTATGCATATATACATTGTTGTTTTGTTCATTATTGTTTATGCAATTTACGAAATCATATTTGATTTATAAATATTAGTTTAGACGTCATGTACTTTTTTATAGACAGCCGTTATTTTCATTGCATTGAATAAACGGTTTAATGAGGTGCATTATTTTGCTCAATGCGCCCTCCTGTGGCCTCAGGAGACAGGCTGAATGTTTCCTTAATACTTATTTAATCTGCATATAAAATATAAGAAAGGAGATATTTGTTTCAATTTTATTCTATTTTGTTTTATTTGTTGTTTTGTTTGTTAAGACTAAAATAAGTTGTTTGTCTTAATAAATTAGGTAAATTAAAAATACAGTGGTTAAATTTAAACCTTTTTTCTACTGCTCTGTTTAAGAAAGGTTATAAAAAATTGTCACTAATTATTGATACTGAACGATATGAAACATTATATAGTGATAATTTTTTTTGTTATATCACCCAGCCCTATATTCATGTCATTTTCACTGTGTGCTGTATGTAAAACTAGTATTACGTTGTCTTTATTAGATAAAATATGATTCCTAGTGCGCACAAACTTACCAGATTATGGAGCACCAGCTTTTTTACAGTGTTACTTCCTTTTTATTCATGTGTGTATATATATATATATATATATATGCATGCATGCATGCATGCATGCTTTCGGCCACCCGGCTCTCTAAGATATCGGCACTGGCATCAGCCATCAAAAAAGCCAATAATGGTCGACCACTAGTCTTAGGGGTTAAAGTTAGGACTGTTTGTTTGACAGAAATATTGTGCCAGTACCAACAAAATATATTAATCAAGAAACGTCTCAATCAATTAACCAGAAGTTCACAAAGTAATGGTCCATGCTGGGTACAGCTGATTCCAGTTCAGCCAGTGTGGCATAGTGTTTTTAGGCTCTCAGTATTTGTCCATTCGGGACACATTAATAGCTGTATTTCATTGATTGAATTATTTTCCATCTGAACTCAAGAGTCATGTGATGAGTTGGCCACATCAGCCAGCGCCTGAATGGGCTACCTTCACGTCGTGTGTGTGTGGTGTTGTTTTTTTTTTGTTTTTTTTACCCAGTGATTTAGCATGCATGCATGCATGCTTTCGGCCACCCTGCTCTCTAAGATATCGGCACTGGCATCAGCCATCAAAAAAGCCAATAATGGTCGACCACTAGTCTTAGGGGTTAAAGTTAGGACTGTTTGTTTGACAGAAATATTGTGCCAGTACCAACAAAATATGTTAATCAAGAAACGTCTCAATCAATTAACCAGAAGTTCACAAAGTAATGGTCCATGCTGGGTACAGCTGATTCCAGTTCAGCCAGTGTGGCATAGTGTTTTTAGGCTCTCAGTATTTGTCCATTCGGGACACATTAATAGCTGTATTTCATTGATTGAATTATTTTCCATCTGAACTCAAGAGTCATGTGATGAGTTGGCCACATCAGCCAGCGCCTGAATGGGCTACCTTCACGTCATGTGTGTGTGTGTTGTTGTTTTTTTTTTGTTTTTTTTACCCAGTGATTTAGCAGCCCATCATTGATTTGTTCTTTTGATGTGTGCATTGACAGAGTGAGAGCTTCTCTACCGATTGATTTCATCTGGCTGGCCCCTGGGCTGGTTGGAATGGGTCAGAATATGAGGTTGTGAACCCTGGACTTATTCATTCACTGTAA
Source organism: Sinocyclocheilus grahami (assembly GCF_001515645.1). Taxonomy (NCBI): domain Eukaryota; kingdom Metazoa; phylum Chordata; class Actinopteri; order Cypriniformes; family Cyprinidae; genus Sinocyclocheilus; species Sinocyclocheilus grahami. Next base: position 30,693 of record NW_015506588.1, read on the forward strand.
AGGGGGAAATCCGCAGTTCATTAATGAAAGAACTGTGAGGGTCGATCTATTGGTCTTTTTAGGGATCTGGCAACAATTTGCAATAAAATGAGATTGGTGTTGACTGTTTAGTTTCTTTACTTGATTGATCCTCTGCCTGGTATATCACCTCCAAGAAAGTTGCAACACTTTGGGGTAAGTTTCGGTGTTTGTGTTGGTTCTCGCAGTGCCTAGAGGAAACACTGTACCCAAGGGATGGAGGTTTTTGAGTGTATAAGAATGATGCGTTTCTCCAGCATGTTTCTCCAGCGCTACGGATGAGGCCCTGGTGTTCCAAGTCTGCACATTGGGAGTTTGGCCCAGCTGACCTGCACAACACGAGTGTGTATATAGCCCTGACCTGCCCAGAGATGCTTCATGTGTGGCTTCATCAATCTGCTCCACATCTTCATGTAATCTTCCCCATCTACGCTTTGAATTTCATGTTGCTGCAGCCTTTTATTGCAATCCAGCATAAATCTTATGCAGAGCCAAGAATAACCTAACACGGTTGTTGGTCTATGGTACATTGCTGTGGTTTAACTTGCTCAGGTTTGACCTAGTATCCCAAAGCTTCTCTAAAAAAAAAACACTCCATGGTAGTGCCTGTCCAATGGACCTGTCCTTCCAAACAGTATCTATTCAGCACTCTTCATTTCGTTTCAGACTCTGATGTGGTTCTGGCTGCCAACGCTCTTTGTCTGATTGACAGTTGGCATTTGGATGTTATTAAAATTGCAGTGTGGAACCAATCTGCTGACAGTTGGATTCCTTTTGTGGTTGTTGCATTTCTGAGCCAAGATCTGCAAAATCTGGCTAGATTCACCTTGGGACTGTTCTTCTGTACCAGTACTTCGGATATTACATATAATGTTTACAGTATCATAACATATCTGTTAGATGTGTAGTTGCCCTTGATTGTAGAGTTTTGCAACTATGTGTTTCTAAAAAGCAACATACTCAAGATTCATACAAGATAAAGTAACTACTGTAGATTTATTCATATAAGAAAAATGTGAGTGGTCTTTGCTAGAGGTTGACCGATAGTGAATTTTACCGATACTGATAGCTAGGTTGAACCACACTGGCAGATACCGATGAGTCAACCGATAGCTTTTAAAATGGATACTGAACGAAAGCTAAAATAGTGGTTTACTGTTTAAAAAAAATAGTATTGAACCATAATTTGCAAATGAATTAAAATATTAATATTAATTATATATGTATCATTAAAGTTAGTTCATAGTTCATTAACTAATATTTACAGAAGCAAATTTAACATTTAAAAACGTATTAGTAAATGTTGAAATTAACACACTAACAAGGAACAATAATTCTACAGCTTTTATCAACCTAAGCTAATGTTACAAATTGAGTCTTATTGCAAAGTGTTATGAATGATAGTGAGAATTTGAGATTGCTTAGTACTTGCATTACATGTCTGCTGTAACATTACTGTGTTTTCTAGGGATGCGCGATATATCGGCTCTAGTGTTTTCAGTTTCGGTTCACTTCACTTTGTAAATGCTAGCTGTGTTAGAGATGCTTTAATTTGCACTTGGGAATGCAACATTTGTCATTAGAATTGTTTATAAATCTGTTGTTGTTTACAGAGAGAAGTTTCACTGTCACGTGATCCTTCAGAATTCATTCTAATATGCTGATTTGCTGCTAAAAAACAATTACTAGTTATTATTAGTAATGTTAATGTTAAAAAAAGTTGTTGCTGCCTAACTTTTTGTGGAGGCAATGATACCACTCAAACATTTGTGGTAAGATTTAAAAAAGAGAGAGAAATTAATGATTTTATTCACAATAGAGTAAAGTGAGTGAAGATTGAAGACATTAAAAATGTTGCAAAAGGTTTATATTTAATAAATGCTTTAATAAATGTAATAAATATATTTGAAAAATGCAAATAAATGCTGTTCATTGAACTTTCTATTTATCAAAGAATCCTGAAAAATAAAATGTATCACCATTTCCACACAAAATATGAAGCAGCACAACTTTTTTCAACATTGATAATAATCAGAAATGTTTCTTGAGCATCAAATTAAATTGTAATGATTTCTGAAAGGTAATGTGACACTGAAAACTGGAGTAATGGTGCAGAAAATTATGCTTTGCATTACAGGAATAAATTACATTTGATAAAATATTAAAATAGAAAACTTTATTTATTTGTAATAAAATTTCACTAAAGTTTTTACTTTATTTTGATCAAATAAATGCAGCCTTGTTGAGCAGTAGAGATTTATTTAAAAATCATTAATAATTGTAATGTTTCCAAACTTCTGGCAGGTATTTTAATAATAGCATTTCTATTAATACTTATTATATAATATGATATATTATATTATCATGATTATTAAAAGCTGCTTTCTTACTTTTACAGGACAATATATATTACATGACAGTATGTATTATTAAAATATAAGATATATCGTTTATGATAATATACATTTTAAAAAAATAATAAGTGGCGTGGCTTGGGGGCATGCAGATCCTGCCTTTCTGTCTCTAGTTGATCACATGCCTGTTAAAGTTGGTCATCTTTAAATGTCTTCACAAAGGTCATAGCTTTGAAATTACATACATGCAATGGGTATAGAAAAGAATCACCCCGTTTAAAATAATCACATTGTGTTGCTTTGCAGCCTAAAAATAAGAAGACGGGCACAGGTTTTTTAAAAAATGTTATCCAGCTGTATTTATCAATCAGTCGATCTCTAGTCTTTGCCTGTAATACTTGACACAATGCAAAGGTGCATGTGCTAAAGGCAGGGGTGTCCAGTCCTGCTCCTGGAAGGCCACTGTCCTGCAGAATTTACCAAGTAAACACACCCCGCTGACTAGAGACTTCCAGACAAGTGGGTTGTGGCAAGTTGGAGCTAAACTCTCCAGGACGTTGGCCATCCAGGAGCAGGATTAGAAACCCCCGCCTGTTCTGAGAGGTTGTTAGTGCATTGCTAGAGTATTCGGAGTTGCTAGGTGATTGCAATGGATTTTTGGGTGGTTGCTTTGTTTTTATTTACCGGACCTATTCCCACCAAGAAGTCAATTGTATCTCTCCTTCAAAATCTAAAAGGTTTTTTTCCTCCTGGGATATTTTTGTCTCTACAAATCTTCAAATTTCTACAAACTCTTCAAATCCCTAACCCTAAATATGCACATTAGTTATAGTGATGTTTGCTTTATCAAACATTCAGAAACACCAATATTAAAATGACCCCGCGTAGCACTTGTTTTAAACAGTTCAGCCCATTTTGTCCTGAAAGCATCTTCGCACACTTGCCATAGTCCCGTGGCATTTTCAGTCACGCTAATCTCCTGTTTTGTTTCAACCTCATTCTTCTGTTTCTTCAGTGCATGAGAGGATTGCAGTGTTTCTTTAAAGCAGTAGGGAATTTAGAGTTTTCCAGGATGTGATTTGTCTTGTGCAGTCCCGTCTCTCCCGTCCAGGGGTTAAGCCTGCTGCAGCAGTGCTACCTGACTCAGCACTGCGAGAAGACAGATGGAGCGCTCAAGTTGTAGAGCGAAGAGGGAGAGACTGATTACTGAGACTGAATACTGAACACCAGAGGAGATACAAGCCTCATTGTTGGTGTCATCACCTTCCTCTCTTTGGAGACCTCCCTTTGGAGTATTGTAGTTGTGGATATCTTGGTGGATTTCTTGTGTTTTGGTGTTCGGATGCATTATTAATTCAACACTAATGAGCTGTGGAAAGGATGCAGTTAGCTGATGGAGTGCCTGCTGGGCACACATATGGGTTCAGACGCGACACTCTCACTTCCTCACACCCTCCATCACCCTTTGTGCCAGGAGCAGGTTCCAAGGGATCAACCGGAGAGCCCGGTGATAAAAGATCTTGAGGGGGGGTTCCATCTGAGTCAGGACTAATGACATGGCTCATCTAAGAGTTCTGGACTGCATGGTCAACCACAAATGGAGTCGGATATGTGACCTTTACTGTGGTTTTAACAGTCAGGTCTGTGCGTCTTTTCTCGATCTCTACTGCAGTGTGCATGGAATAAATTGTAGCGTGCATGTCTTTTTAAAATGCACAGTATCTCCAGTCAAAGAGGCGCATTGTTCTGCAGATATTCATAGTTCCTTGTTCTGACCCTGGCAGCCCTCTCTATGTCTTATCTCATGGAAATGCTTGTCTGAGACCAAGAATAACTTGGTGTATTCCTGCAGTGTGGGAATGCAGAACTTGGTTGCACAGGGATGTCTGATTTCACAGAGCACTCGTGACTGATCTCTGGAGTTTATCATTTTTGTTCAGTTTATTTTCAATTCAGTTGAATGTTTCTATCATGTGCACTTCATAGGGATAGCTCGATAGTTAAAAAAAAAAAGCTATGAAACCGATATTTTGACTGAATGTTAGGGCTGTCAATAAATTAAAATGGCTGATTGTTATCAGTGTCATTATATTTTTTCAGTTACTTCTGGGGAATTAAAACTGTATTAAAGGCATACTGTTTTCCGTAAATTGTATTGTATCTCTTGTATTTGTTTTGTTTATGATATTTAATGATATTTAGTATAATGTGAGTTAAACGGAGCATGTTTACAGTTTGATGTTGATGAAGGGGTACTTGAGGAAGCAAATTAAATGCCTCAGACAACTAATGTTTTAACATTGCATGACTTGATGCATATTAAGGTAAATTACTAATATGAATATGCATAATATATCTGCACATCATGTAACAACTTAGTATCATGAGGTTCTTAATATAAAGTGTGCCATTTTAATCAGTCCTTGCATGCTCTTGTCTGCTGTAAGTGTGCAGAAAATATATATGACACTACTTATATAACACTTTGGGTATTATCTTAATTATAATCAATGACAATGCTTTTTCTACACTCCTAAAAAGCAGCACATTATCATTCAGTTGGTATTGTACAGTTGTATATTTTGCTACCTTCCTTGGTACTGGTAAACTACAAAACCCTAGCACACAGCTGCTGCAGCTTTCTTGTATGTGTATGTGTGTATGCATATATCTCTGGCATCTTTTCAAAGTTAATTTGGCACGGAACTCATAGACAGACAAGTGAGAGACTGTAATCATTGTCCAGCTCTGTCTTTCTGTGTGATCTGAGATGTGGGTCGTGCTGTGTCGGGTCTAACTCAGCAGTGCCTTCTTGCTTTGCCTCTTGAACTAATTTAATTTTAGCTCTGTTGAAACTGTTTGCAAGCATGCAGAACTGACAGGCCTCTTGTGTGGGGCCGTGAACACAGTCTTTGTGCTAAAGCCTGTGGTATGATATTAAGTATTCACACTCCAGCACCTGGTCATCTGGTGGAAAAAATGACCGTCCCATGCTGGGTAAATCCTTAATCTTCCAGAAGGGCCAAAATCTGTTAGAAGAGCATCCCGCTGTGTTGTTTTTGTCTTAACTTAGTTCATTGTGGTTAAATGAGCATGTCTGCTAGTCTCATCATTACAACGACCGATCGCATCCCTCATAATGCGTATTAATAATTCATAGCGACCCAGCAGTGAAGATCCCAATTATATTGGTCTTTGGGAGCATCTGTGGAGGCCATGGGGATTCTAATTGGCCCACCTGCTCTGCTGAGGGTGAGGGGTCCCGGATCTTTGTGAGACTGCGGCCCCAGCTCATGCTCGCATCACAGCCGCCCTGACAATACACCCCGGAGAAATGTATAGAGCATGTGAAGAGGATCTGAAGAGAATTAAAGCATTAGAGAAGGACTCCAGACTGAGCTGGTTTACTTTCAACGGGGCTGTATGTCTGTACTAATGATACTGCCTGTGGGCTTCACCTTCTGTATTTTTGAGATCAGTCTTGCTTCTGGCCCATTCACAGACCGTCTGATGCATATTGCACATGATACTAAGGAGTAACTAACTAAGAATAGCAACACTACTAACTTAAAGGATTAGTTCACTTCCAAAATAAAGATTTCCTGATAACTTCCTCACCCCCCATGTCATCCAAGATGTTAATTTCTTTCTTTCGTCAGTCACAAAGAAATTAAGGTTTTTGAGGAAAACATTCCAGGATTTTTCTCCATATAATGGACTTCAATGGTGGCCAACAGGCTGAAGTAGGGCTGCACGATAAATCGAAATGGAATCGAAATCGCGATTCAACAGAAGCTACGATTGTCATGCGTATCTTTCAGTGAAGCACGGTTCTGTGATCAGCAGTAAATCTCCATCCAAAGGCCAAAGGGTGCTCTCGCGCTGAAACTCCAAATACGCCTCACAGAAGAAACCCAGAAAATGCCTATAGCGGTAGCTGGATAAACAGAAGATTTAACTGCTTATATTGATTCAACGTGACTAATAAACACACGATTTTGACAATATATGGTTTATCTGAGTTATTATTATTATTATTATTATACTTTTCATTAAAATAAAGTATATTTATAATTCAGTGCCTTTATCACTTCTTAGAATACTATGAAATGTTGCGTGCCTTATTCTGTGTAAGAAGCCACATCATCTCACAGAAGGATTTATTTCAAACACTCGACTGATGTTATGAAGTGAGTTTGGAGTAAAAATATGTTATTAAATGTGATATTTTCACATGCTTTCAGAAGGAGCAGCATTTACTTCACAGAGCCGTAGTTCACCGAGAAGCTATGCAAACAGCTGTCATTATCGTGAACGATTTCTTCGATTTCATAATCGCGCAATAAAATGTCTGCGAAGGTTTTTTTTTTATTTTATTTTTTTTTTTTTTGCGTAACTTGTCAGTGAACTACGGCTCTATGTAGTAAATGCTGCTACATCTGAAAGCACGTGATGATACAGAATTGGCTTTACTAACAAAATGCGCATGACAATCGCATTCGATTAATCGATTGGAATGCTATCCTGCGTCCAAATATGCCTACTTCCCTACCATATAGTAGGCAAAATCAGTTAGTGTAATGGGTAGTATGTCCAAATAAATAGTATTCATAAAACAGTGGGCAGAAAGTACCTGGATGATCTACTACTTCCGGCGAGATTCCGAAGCGTGCATCTGTTGACACTTTACTAACCCATGAGGCCATTGGAGAGGAATTATGAATGGCAGTAAAACGACGTAACTGACTCCTGTGTGAGTCACTTGACAGTGACAACATTGCAGATGTAATGCATCTGGATTAAATTTGTACTATAGTATATACAGTACATTCATGCTATACAGTCGCAAAGTTTGTTCCTCATCAAATGTAGTACCTACTCAGACAGTATTCAATTTTGGATGCAAATTTAAATTGCCTGCTCTCTCAAACGAAGCGTTGGAAGTTTGATTCATTTTAGAGAATCCAATTCCTTCGGATTGTTATTTTAGATATGCTGGTTCAAATGGAATGATTCTGTTTAGTCCCTGCAATCACACCTCCATGACATTTTGTCTTTTTAGTAATGTATAAATTAATTTATCAAATGTATTAGTCATTTTACATAATAATATAACATTTGCTTATCACTGTTTTTGACTCACTTATGTAAATGGTGCTGTTTTTTCTAGTTTTATTAGTGACATTAAGCTTCAAAAATCTGTTAAAATTAAGTTTAAAGCTGTTAGTATATTTAAAGACTTTTTACATAATTGATGCACTTAATAAAATATGACAGTTTAAAAAGAATGAGTTTATGCATAATTTACACAATGGTTGCATGCATTCATTGTATTTTGTACTCAATATTATATAATATAATAATATAAACAATATAACATTTTGTATTGAGTTATTTATATTTTTTATTTATTTGTTGCATTGAATTGGCTAATGCTGCCCAGTATAAGTTTTGGAATCGGTGCATTTTATGAGTGCAGTATCGAACTGATATAATCGGCGTTGGTGGATATCTAATGGATATCTACACATGAGCACTCCCAAAGAAGAGTTAATCACTGGATTTAGTAAAGTTTGCAGCTTTGCAGGTTCATAGCACTGAATCTTTGAAAGATTCTTACAGTTTTGTTTGAGACACCTAATATTCTTTGTTTTCAAAGTTATTAAGGAGCAGCTGATTTTAACTGTAACTTGATGTGTGATGGGAAAACTGGAAAAGCCTGCTTGCGGTGTCCACTCAGAGATAACTGATAGAGATCTGTGTGCGGAAGAGACGTTAGAGGGGTTACGGTATCAAAGGCAGATTGTGCATGGATAACCAACATTTTCTGACAATTTAACTCCACCCGCTCCTAGGAGAGAATTCCCTATCCGTTTATTTCACCCTGATTCCGGGGAAGAGTGATAGCGAGAGAAGTGCCTCTGCTGCTGTCATAAAGAAAAATTCAGGACAACACAATCACCTCCACTGACATGAGAAAGGGTATGCTAAAGCCTCCTTATCAGCTGCAGTGGAGCTTTCGGATAAGACACTTTAGTTTGGTTGCCACTATTTGACACTGTATAGAGGTCGCTTCATATAGGACTGATTTTTGCAGGCCTGCTTTATGTGCCATTTCCTTTATGAGGGTTCGAGAACTACAGCTAGCTGTGTATGTGCAGTGCAACTGATTCTAATGCAGCACTTGAGCAAGTGTTTGCTGAATATGTGTAAAGAATATGTCTAAATAAGACTGTGGAAAGTGGTTATTTGATTAAACATGATTAGATTTACTGATTTATCTGTGTTGTACTACCAAGGAGGGTTCAAAGTAACTGGATGTCATTCACTTTCAATGAGAGTTTTGGAACTAATACGACATGTGTGACATTTACAGTTAGTAATGAAACAAAGTTGAGCACAGTTGAGTTTAACTTTATGCAAATGATTAGTGGTTGACCGATATAATCTTTTTAATTTTTAATTATTGGCAATAGCCGATAAATTTAGCTCGATAAGTGTCGTAAACTGGACTTTTATTTCATCAGCGATGTTTAATAATTAAAAGGCAAATGCTGTAATCCTTTTTTCATATGCCATCAGTGCTCTGCAAATATATGCATTTAATTTAAACAAGACTTTGAATATATAATCAACATTTTCAAGACTTTCAATATACATAAACGTTTATTTCCACAAACTTTGGTGAGTTCAGCTGTTAAAGCTTCTGAAGTGTGTTAGTGACTATGAATAGTTTATTTAGACTGTTCTCTCATCTATTTTTGCATTCTTATTTATTGATATTTGTAGCTATGATGCTTGAATTAGGGTGCCGACTGTGTACTGTGCTTAGGTCTCTCCGAAAATAAATACACTCTGAAATTCATACACATTCAAACAGATGTTTCTACCCGTGTCAACTAATTTATTTATTTTGTGTCATTCCAAACCTGTATGTATTTATTTCTTCTGTGAAAAAAGATGGAGACAGAAATGAAAGTTGATAGAGGAAGACAATTTTATTATGTCAATAGAATATAATCAAATCCAGTATTGTTTTGGACCCCAATATTTTCCATTGCAGAGTTTGACCTTTTAGTTGGAAAAAATGATTTGTTCAAAGTCGAAAGACTTGCTGCAGTTGGAGAGTTTACTGTAACCAACAATACAGGGACTAGGCAACATCTGAATCATGTTTTCTGTATAGAAATGTCTGTGCAGTTAGGTACTCCTGATGCTTTTACTCATATTGACACTATACATCACAGTACATTACCATATTATGCATTGAAAATCTATATATGCTAATGCAGCACAACTACTCTCTCCATAATTTGTGCTTGTACTATGACATGAAACTGCTGCCTCCAAAAATAACTTACAAAAACACTGCACTTATAGAAAACTTGGTACAGTGGAAACTACCATGGTACAGTGATGGTATATGTTGGCAGTGCCACTAGGGGTCTACTATGAAATCATATATTACAACAAGATTTATACAGTTATGAAATTGTGATGCATTATAATGCATATCGTATCATGAGGAACTGGTGATGCATAATCCTAAACACAATGATGATATTTTGATATGTACCATGGTGCTGAATGATTTCCATGTTTATTACAGATTTACACATACTTCACCATGCATGCTTCAAAAAAAATCCCATGGTACATATCCAATTGATATAACTGTGTAAAAACCACTCTAGCTAAATGTCTCAAACACATTTGTCGTGACTCAAAATAAATCTGTGTTTTTTCTAATTAAAACACACGAGTGACGTTAATGCTGCAAATGCACTTGTTTTCTGTCTCTCTGAAGTGTGTGTTCCTCTACTGTGTGCTGTTATCCGGGGTTTAACATGCTCTGAATGTGAAACAGGAGAGAGAGAGAGAGTACGTGAGATGTCTTCTGTGAAACGACACAGGTCTTTTGGTGCAATGCAGGCACGAGGAGGTGGAGCTAGAGGAGTCATCAGAGGGGCAGGTTCAGGGTGGGAGGGGTTGTTTTATGATGGTGTTCCTCAAACCCCACCCCCACCCGCTTATACAACACAAATCACACACACACGTGCATTTATATATACCAAATTGCTCTCTCTCTCTTAACGTACACATCACAACCACAGGTCAAAGAGGAGGCGGTTACCGTGGCAACGGTGTGTGGTAATGTAGCAGCATTCAGCATGAAGGGCAGAGAATCAGAGCATCAGTGATGCATCGCTGTAACTCCACCCACTCCACCTGCAATGGAGGGAAACCACACAGCAGAACACACACACACCATATACTTCAGCCATACACTTAATTTCAGTTCAATACACTTATAAATAATGCTAACTTGTGAAATATTACATTGTGAAATATTACTACAAATTTTAAATAATCTGTTTCTTATTTTAATATATTTTTAAATGATATTTATTCTTGTGATGGCAAAGCTGAATTTTGCAGCAGCCATTTCGCCAGTCTTCAGTATCACACGATCCTTCAAAAATCATTGTGATTTGATGCTCAAGAAGCATTTGCGGAAATCGTGTAACATTTTTTTTTGTTGTCTGTAGCGGACTCCTGTGTGAAAGCACAGCCCGTGCTGCTTCCCCTCTCACAAGAGTCAACTAAGAGGGGAATTCCCTCCATTTTCAAAAATGAAATTCGGGCCCTGAATAAATGTCTAAAAATCCTGACTGGAGTATCACTATAAATAGTTATAAATGATAAAAATAAGGCTTTAAAAGAGCTGTATCGGTGATCGATATCGGCATATACTGCTTTCTGTGATCGGCGATCGGTGATCGGCCTCAAAAATCCTGATCGGAGCACCCCTAATTACAAAGATGATTGGCTCTTTTTAGCTGCTGCTATGTTAAGTATTGACATTTCTCCTATTCCTTTAAGTGGTCCATCTCTTATTATTTCTGAAGGTAGTTTAAACTTTATTTATACCATGTTTTCAAAAGCATATTCTCCTACTAACTGTAGGAGAGACACTCTTCTATGTTTTGATGTGATTGGGTGTCTGTTTTGCTCCCCGTGAGTCTCTCTGCAATAAAGCTGCTGTTAATTTAATGTGCTGAGCACTGAAGTTTGTTCAACACATCAAAAGCACACAACATGCAAGATATGAGGCTGGTTTTATTTCAAAAACACACTTTATGGCTCATTGAAAATATGTCAATTGCTTGGTGATCTTGTATTGATATTCGATGGGTTGACAACAATTTTTTTTTGTTTTGAGTGCGGTTAGCAGGCCTTATCCGTATGTTAGTGAGTGATCTGCGCTGCTTTCATTTGAGAGAGCACATGCATGCCAGAGATGAGTTCTCAGAGCTGGAGTATTTCCTGTCTGTGAGCCGTTTGACCCTCCCTAACACACACACACACACACACACACAGAGATACAAAGAACAGCAAAGCAAAACAATGTAATAGAGAGAGATAGAGACCGAAATGAAATTTGATAGAGGAAGAAAGTATTATCTGAGAGAGCGATAACATATAAAGATAGACGGATTTAATGTGGGAGTGTATAATAGCTTCTTTATTGGGTCCAGCTGGGCTGGGGTGTGGTCATCGGCCGAGAGACCCGCAGAGCTCAGAATGGAGCTATAGTCAGAGTTTCTGTGCCCGCTGCCAAACGGTCCCGTCGTACATGAGTGTGTGTGTTTGTGTGTGTGTATACTGGCTTCACTGCATAGGAGGGCAAAAAATGCAGTGGCATCTATTTACACACAATAAGCCACCTAACTGTCCCATAATGCCTTGCGGCATAATGGCGTCTGCAATAATGCCAGTTCTGACACGTCCGAACATGTCCCTTATAACAGTCGCTGTTGTGCTCGGAGTATTATGACATACTCTGGGCAGGCAGGTCAGCTGTCATATGGCACGTCCTGTTGTGTAATTTGGCTGCCTTGGGCCTGCAGTGTCCCACCCTGCCTCTGTGCCTCAGTAAATTGCTACGTGTGTGTTCATTGCTTCTAATCCTGCTGATCTTGCACTGTAACTGGCTTTTTCTGGGTTAATTAATTTGTTTAATCGTTTTTGCTTTAGGTCATGTTTTTTTGTGACGGGGCTCTTTGTAGTTTGTTTTTGTCTTCTGATATTTTTATTTTACCATGCTATTTATTTTTAAATGGGTCATATGAAGCTATTTTAAAGATCATTATTTTGTGTATTTGGTGTAACAGAATATGTTGACATGCTTTAATGTTCAAAAAACACATTATTTTTCAAATACTGTACATTATTGTAGGTCCTCTATGCCCCGCCTCTCTCAAACGCTTCGTTTTCTACAAAGTCCCTCCTTCCGACAAGCGCAGTCTGCTCTGATTGGCCAGCTGACCCAGTGCATTGTGATTGGCCGAACACAGCAAGCACTCGTCGGAAATGTAATGCCCCTTACCATAATTGCGAGATTCATTTTTCAAAATAAATGTAAAGACAGAGCCCGAAAGGGGAACAGAGTCGCGTGACAGACACAGTGATGATGCAGTACACAAGCTTATTTATAGTTTTTTGTTCTTTTCTTGTTCGTTGTTTAAATTTATTTTAACTGGACACTTTAGGGCTTTTCACACTGCACTTAACATCAGATTATCATTGTTTTTTACCTGGGTTTAGGAGACCCTATTCCGGAGCAGGGTTAGTCTTTATTTGCGGTGTTAACCCTGCATTGTGGTGCCAAACTTGTAGAGTTTAAATCAATGTTATGGCTAGATGCTTAGCAACTGACAGCCAATCATCATGCTTCGGACAGTCACATGCTTAACCTGGATTTTGAGAATGTACAGTGTGAAACGTCAGCTTATGATTACCCAGAATTAATTGTTTCCCCGGCTAAATTGTGAGCAGAGTGAATGGCAAAACTGAAGCAAGATAAACCAGGATTCTGTTTACCAGGGGTTTAGAATGACCCAGGTTTAAATATTTCAAGTGTGAAAAGCCCTCTTATGTATCATTGTACCAGGGTTGTGTACTATTCAGAACTTAACTGAGCATGCCTTGTAAATTCCAGTTAATTTCCTAAAGTTGAATTGAGGTAGGAAACAGCATTCAGATCTTCCATTCAGAATTGAAATTCAAAGAAATTCACAAATGTAATTTTTAACTAGAAAAGCAACTTTTGTTAAGACAAAGCTTGTTTGGAAGTTTTGTAAAATGTTTAGTATTGAAGCTTGAGGGGATATAGCCTTTACAGGCAGGGAAAATTATGTATATATGAACTTTCGTAGCCCAGGGTGGAAGTGCACTTCCTTTCCCAGATTGCATTATCTGTGTTGGATTCAGTAAAATTGTCTTCTTGTCACTCCAGTTCAAATTCTTATTCAACTTGTGGCCAATTCAGTTTTAACACACGTATGAATTGAATGAATTTGTCAGAAGTGATGTTAAAAATAATTAAAAAAAAAATTATATATTGGCATTTTGGTTTTACTTCAGAAGACATTGATTCATCCACTGAGACAGTATGGATTACTGTAGTGATGACATTACAGTAATCCATACTGTCTCAGTGGCTTTTCAACTATTCACTTTATATGGACTAACATAGATTGATTATTTTGCTACAATATTTTGTTTGTGTTCATCTGAAAGATGGTTATGCTCATATGGGATGGCATGGGTATGAGTAATCAATTTTTTCCATTTCTGCATGGACTATCCCTTTACTTTCTGTATTTTGCAATGTACATGTAGCTGTTTTTGGTTTATTATATGCTTTATTCTTGGAGTTTTGCCTCTTGCTACTTTTTATTTGACTTAGTAGAGAGCATCAGGAAATGGTTTGTTAGGAGAGGAATTCAGGATTGAGCCTGCACATTAGCACAATGTTTCAGTTTCTGTAGCACATCTGTGAACTACTACGTCACAGCCATAACTGGCTTTAAGATTGAATTATACATCACAGACATAACCACATATTTCCCAAAAGTTAAGCTTAATGGTTTATGTTGGAATAGTTTAATGTTATGAGACCCATAGTTGCCTATGGGTGAATTTCATTTCCTACCAACCAAATTTGTATCAGTTTTTGATTAGCTTCATCATCATGCGATTAAAAATTAAGCGCAAGGTATACTTACGTTTTGATGGGAACATTAGCATATGCATACAGTCAAAACGTATAGGGTTTAAATGTGTCCATCATCTGATAGCGTGCACGGACACAGACACTTGACAAAGTTAATCACTGTCCAGTTTCTGCACTATTTCTCTTCTGTAGTAATGATTGATAAAAAAATATCTGCATTCTCATTTAAACGAGAGTTGTGGGTATCTTTAACCCAATCATAGGGATCTGTGTTGCCACCTTGTGGATGAACTAATTAGTGCAAAAAAGATTCAAGGTGCATGTGCGAGTAAACGTGGTTAGAAAAATCCTTCTGCGCACATAGGCTACAGTATGCACATTCTATTCTGATGATTACATTTACTTAATGCACACTGTACACATACTCTAGTATAGAGGTCGACCGATTCATCGGTTTTGCCGATTAATCGGCACCGATAGTTGATTGGCGGAACTATCAGTTATCAGCAAAAATCAATGCCGATAGTTTTCCGGGTTGCGTCCATTGCTGGAGTGGCCGAGAAGGGTCCGCTGCCATTATACAGTACGAGAGCGGCCTCTAGAGGCGGAAATCACTAACAGCACGTGTTGTTTGTTTTGACACGTGTCACTGCGCGCTGCACAGAGCGGGAAACTTCAAACTCGAAAGAAAATCCTGCCGCGGAACAGAGCGCCATTCACATAGTTTTTCGTTAAATTACATTATATTTGTCCCAAATCATTGTTAATGTACGTAATGACTTCACCCTAGGCTATGAATTATGTATTGTGCTCTTTCTGTGGCTCTAATACAGTCTTTATGCTTCATATAGAGAGCTGTAATACAGATCACACTTTCTCTTTCCCTTTGTTCTGTTTTTTTTAAACACCGAACTTCAAACTCATTTATGCCACATTGTTCATTCTTGAAGCAAACTTATGTCTGTTTGGTGATTTAAATAAACAGTTTTAGGCCGCTGCTGGAATTGAGAGTGACACATCTGGTGTGTGACTTCTCCGAGAACACATCGCAGGGCTCTACAGTGCTACAGTGCATTTGCGACTGAAAACTACTGCGTGCGACTATGAAAACATATTTATACAAGTAGTTTATCACGACTGACCAGATCATCATCATACTTGTGATTGTGTCGCTCAGGGGAGCTTCAAAGGTTTCTACGTGTTTTTGCAGCGTTGAGTAATGTATCACAGACATATCTCATGAATCCTTTCATAAGCAAAGTGTAGACAGGGTGTAAATAAGAGATTCATTGTGCAGTGTAGAGAGCTTCGTTGATTATAAATGTGAGCTCGCGATGAGCTAAGATGAGTGACAGCGATTAATGAATTTTAAGGGAGTTTGTAAATGTGATACTGATTTAATACAACAGTTAAATAGACAAGAAGTTAATATTAAGTGACTTACATTGTCTGACTATAACACTATGGTCTGATTTTGCTCTATTTCGTCGTCGAAAATAGTTTGAAACAAAGGGTTCAGGAGGCATATATACTGTATATATATATATATATATATATATATATAATAATAATAATAATTAAAAAAAATAATAATAAAAAAAAAACATCCCAATCAAAATGACAACCATATATCACCAATTAAACATTATTTCCCCATCCTCACAAAGTGTCAGTAAAGCTCCATTTGCACACCATTTGAACTCAAACTCAAGCAAGTTATTTGTCAATTGAAAGAATCTATGTTCCACTCTTATTCTGGATTCCACCAAAGCAGTATAAAGCTGAAGAATATTTATATTTTGTCCTTCAGCAGCCAGTCTACATGACTTCCAAATGGCTAGTTTGGCTTGTCCGATTATGAAGTTTGCAACAGTACACTGCTGTATGTGCACTCTCGAATACTTACATCCATAGATAAAAAGTGTCTTGTTAAAAACAAAACCCAAGTTCCCAAGTAAACCTTCTATCAATGCAAATAATGGAGCCAATCTAAAACACTCAGTGGAAACATGAAAAAATGATTCTGGTGATGAACTGAAAATACAAGATGGTGAAACATTCAAGTTAAATTTAGAAATGTGAGAATTAGTTGGCAATGCACAATGTAGTAGCCTCCACTGCAAATCACCACATCGTTTAGGTAGAGGACCCTTATAAAAAATCCTCCAAGAAGGAGAAAGTTCAGCAGGAACTGTTAAAAAACCTCTCCATTTTGTATCACCTCTGTCTTTAATATGCTCAAAATAATAAATTTTAACGCATACCTGATAAAGGTCTCTCTTTCCGGCAACCTGAAAATCAAGCTCTTGTAATCTGTTAAGTTTCAGCAGTTTTCCTTCCCGACCCTCTTCAACCCAACCCTTGGGAGACACAAATAACTTGGGAAAAAACACTCTAGAAGGGCCTCCGGACAGAAAACAATTAACAAACAGGAGAAGTGTGGAAGGAAGAGCTGCTTTCAACCCACCTATGACCTGCTCGACCATCCTGACTGATCTAAAACCAGCCTGATTGCAAATGCCCACCACTGACCTCCATGTTTTAGACGACGTGCTAACCAAGTCTGAAACTTTGATCAATCTTTTTTCCATAAAAGTTTTAACAATTGTATTAGATGTACAAATATTATCTCCTAGAAGAGAGTTGTAAAACAGTGGTTCTTCAAGGCCAAAATTATTGTTTTCCTGTCTAATCAGTTTAAAACCTTTCCAAAGCTTTAGCACAGAACCATACAATTTTACATTGGTTGAGAAATTCCCATCATACGAAGACATTAAAAACAGTTGCCTATCAAGACAGAAGCCACCAAATTTCTGAGCAAAGCCAGACCAAACGACACCAGTGGCCTAAAATCCACAGGGTAGAGTAGGTTTTGGACCATTTTTAACATCATAGCTTTAACCTTGGCTGCCAAATCAATCAACCCTCGGCCCCCTTCATTCACTGGCAAATAAAGGACAGCAGGGGGAAGCCAATGGTAGCCATCCCAGAAAAAAATCAACAAAAGTCTTCTGCAGACATTGCAACAACTCTTTTGGTGGGTCAAGCACATTTAAGCGATGCCACATAATGAAAGCTCCCAAGTTGTTAATAATGAGCACTCTTCCCCTATATGACAATTGAGAGAGAATCCATTTCCATCTTTGTAAACGTCCAGAAACTTTTTCAAAAATACCATTCCAGTTCTTCTGAATATATTGGTCAGTCCCAAAGAAAACTCCCAGCACTTTAAATCCTTCCAGACTCCAAGAACAGTTCTGCGGAAGTACTAAAGGGCCCTCATTCTCCCATTCACCCATTAAAAGGGATGCACACTTTTGCCAATTGTTTAGAGAGGAGGAGGCTTTCTGATAAACCTCCAGAGCTACTCCCAAATCCATAACATCCTGAGCAGATCTAATGATAACAGTAACATCATCAGCATAGGCACTAAGTCTAGCAGTTATCAGATCTGAGGTAGACGGACACACTGTTGATATGCCCCCCAGCTTTTTCCTTAGCGCAACCAATAAAGGTTCAATAGCAATGGCATATAGGATTCCTGAGAGACCACACACCTGCCTTATGCCTCTGTTTACTCTGAAAGGTCTTGTTAGGGTACCATTCATTTTATACAAGAGTCTTATGTAGGCAATAATAGATGGACCGAAACCAAAAGACTCAAGGCACTTAAACAGGAATCCATGATCCACCCGATCAAAGGCTTTCTCCTGGTCCAGAGAGACAAATCCAATGTTAACATTGTGTACCTTAGCAAAAGAAATCAAGTCCCGAATCAAAAACATTTTATCAAAAATAGTCCTTCCTGGAATACAATATGATGGATCTGCATTAATCACTGAGGAAATGTAGAGTTTAATTCTGTTAGTTAAAGACTTTGAAAGTATCTTATAGTCAACTCCGAGTAAAGAGACTGGACGCCAGCATCTGATGTCTTCAAGATCACCCTTTTTTGGCAATAGTATGATCACAGCTCTACGTAGACTCACTGGAAGTGTCCCTCTTTCAAAACTCTCCATAAAAACAGAAAACAAATCCCTTCCAATGACAGGCCAAACATGTATATAAAATTCTGCAGTAAGTCCATCCAATCCTGGAGCTTTGCCAGAAGACATCTCTTGAACAGCTACAGATAGTTCATCAAAAGTCAATAGTTTATCAAAGCATAGATTTCTCCCCTTCTGAAAACTGAGGTAAATCCTGAAGGAGAAGATCAGCCATCTCCTCATCACAAGGTTCAGCTCTGTAAAGATCCTCATAAAAAGACAGTGCATAAGAAATAATCCCATGACCATCAGTGATCCTCCTCCCCTCTGGAAGTTTCAAACAGCCTAAAATCTTCTTATCCACAGTCTTCTTCTCCAGGTCAAAGAAAAAAGACGTAGGAGCATCCATACTATTAAAAGTAAAAAATCTTGCACGAATAAGCATCTCCTGGGCTCTTTCCTCCAATAGATTCCGCAAAATGAATTTGTTATGTTCCAAAGACTCAGTGGTAACAACAACGTCCCCTTCAATATTGAGTTGAAGTATGTCTTTTTCGAGCTGTGCCATCTTATTGTCCAAAGAACTTTTAATATAAGTAGAGTAACTCAGGCAAAACAATTAAATTTGAATTTTGCCAATGTCCCACCACTGGCTCAGAGACTTATACTGTGTTTTCCTCTGATCCAATATTGGGTGCATACACATTGACAAAAGAGAAATCAATGCCGTGAATATTTACATCAACTCTCAGCAACCGACCAGAAACTAGTTCAAAAATACTGACAGGTTGATTTTTGTAGTCAGGTGGCAGCAATATAGCCACCCCTGCACTGACACTAGAGCCATGACTCAAGATTGCCTGACCCTTCCATTCACTCAACCACTGTATCTGAGTATTCACATCTGTATGTGTTTCCTGTAAAAATACCACACCGGCACTCTTCATCATAATATAATCAAAAAGACTAGCCCTTTTCGTAGCATCTCGACACCCATTAATGTTCAATGAACTAATTCTCAAAGGTGCCATGAAAATAAATATAAAATAGACACTCAATAACACCAATCCGCAAGAGTATTTTTCAGGTAACCAAGCCATACTCATTTTTTACCTTGTACATTTAAGGAACTTCTGACATTACTAAGAAGCTTTTAAAGACGGTACCGTTTGGGTTTGTCAAGCTCATCAAAGGAAGCTTTTCTCATAGCCATTGTACCAGACAGAAAAAACACTTTTAAATCAGGAAAATATGACTCAAGTTTGGTTTTGCGAAGCCCCTTTGTAATATCAAGAAAGTTATTAATCTGCTGAACAGAATAAAGTTTAGTCGTACCTCCAGAGGCAGGCTCTGAATCCATCGCGTCGTTGTCCATTATATCTGTGTCTTCTTCACATTCCTTTTCAGAATCATCCATTTGTAGCTATAAATCCACAAGTTCTTGAGATGAAATGTCATCTTGACTCTGATTAAACGTGTCGTCAATAATTGTGTTACTCTCAGTTTTGTCAGGCTGCGTTTGTTTTCCAAAACAAAGCGAATCAGTTTCAGGCACGGACTGCAAGCACACCTGTTCCGGGCTCGTCTCTGCGTGCGGCACAGCGGGAACATGACTCGGCCCAGCCTCTTCCGCAGCAGCCTCCACTAGACCGTCTTTAGAGGCAACCAGCGCCGGTCTCTCGGGCAAGTCACCCGGCG
>NW_015506588.1:51470-54766 GCF_001515645.1 Sinocyclocheilus grahami
AACGCCCCGCCCGGCGGGGGTTCTGATCCCCCAGCAGCCAAAGCAACATCCGCGCCAGCCGCCCTCTCGCTGTTCTCCGCATCTGCAGCCGGAGCCGCTGGAAGGCCTGCCGGCCTGTCTTGATTTGGGCAAGTTTGTCTAACGTGTCCAAAAGCACCACAAACAAAGCATCTCATAGAGTCTGAGCTAATAAAGATAGTGTAATCTTTGCCATCAATGCTTAGTTTCACCGACAGATTTAACTGATCACTCTGAGAATCCGAAAGACATTACATGTTTAATATCAGGATTTTTACATCCGAGTGGAATCATTTTAATAGGACTCACTATTTTGCCATACCTCTGGAGTACTTGCTCCAGTTTTTCATTTTTAACAAACCGGGGTACGTTCGATAAAACAACTTTCTTGGAGGGGCTTGACAAAGGCAATACAGGTACAAAAGTGTCTTTGATTATCAACCCAGCTTCAATCAAGTCATCCACCATTTGACTTTCACTGAGAAAGAACATGATGGCTTTATTCATACGGGAGGCAGATCTAATATTAGTGCCACCGACCGCCGCACTCACGGCTATCAGACAATCCTCCACTGACACCTGGGCATCAGGCATGCATTTACAACCATGCCTGAGTGTTAACCGCGAGAAATCTCCCGCTTCCGACCCCATTATCCCCACCCACCGACCGAAGTCAGAGATAAAATAAACCTTTAACTAACCCTACACTTGACAGAAAGGAAAAAAAATCCCAGGAAACAAGAAAACTCACTCCAACATAGAGATACTCTCACCCACACCAAACGGCTCCATCCACACTCACTCCCAGCATGGAGAGAGAGAGGGAGAGAGAGAGGGAGAGAGAGAGGGAGAGAGAGAGGTGGGTAGATAGACAGAATGCGAGCGTGTTTGGTAGTGTCAGTCATTCGTTTAGCTGTAAAGATGTGCGCAGTATAATGTGACAATAAGTACAGCAATGTAGCGTCACTGTACATTTGTCACATTACATTCTACTAAATTTGTATCTTTACTGGAAAAGTTATACTGTCAAGCTACTGTCAAACTACATACTTAGTTTTAGTAGCATCTGACCAACACTGCTACATATAAGAATTACAAAATAATGATCTTTAAAAAAGCATCATATGACCCCTTTAAACAAATCTAGTGAGTCAGTGATTCATGATTACCCATTAATAAATACGGTCACTTGATTCATTCCTGAATGATTCAGCCGTTCGAATGAATCAATTGTATGAATGATTCATTGATAAAATCAGTGACTTGTCACCACCTGCTGGTGGATTTAGTTAAATTTTTAAAGTATCTTTTCAGTTCTTTAAATCATTTAATATTTCTATATTCAACATTTTTTAAAATATTAATCTTTTAATCATTAATAAACATGAATTTATGGATTTAATTGCACTCATGCCACCTCTGATCCTCATTAAATGTCTGAAAATTCACCTACAAGCCACTTTTGTGTTCTTCTGTGCTAACTCTGTACAAATTAATTTTAATACTGATTTCATTTGATTAGTAACTTATTCTTCTTATTCTACTTGTTCTTATTATATGGTTTTATCTAGAATTTTTAAAAAGCTTATAAAATATTTATATTTTTAAATTTGACATAAAAGATTACATACTTTTAATAAAGATAGAAAAATGCCATTACAAAGGTAAAAACTAAATTCTACTGTAAATCACTTTAAGGAGTCAAATATCACCTCATAATGGGAAGGCTATTTTTTATCAAATTTTGGTGCTCCTAAATTTTTGACTGTGCTCCTAAATTTTTTAAGTTAGGAGCACAAGTGCTCCTAAAAAGAAAAATAAGCGTAGAGCCCTGTCATTGCTGCGCTTTTGTCCAGTGTGTGACTTGCATATTTTTTTTTATTTTGATTGTAAAAGAGTACACATACAATATCAATAACATATGTAATTTTAATGCTATGGCCTTGTGTAGATATTTAAAGATGGCCATCTTTAAGCATGACTGTTGAAATTAAATGGTAATACTTTACAGTAAGAGTCCTTTTTTAATATTAATGAATCTGTAAAAGTATTGTTCCTAGTGTGTTCATTTCAACATTTACTATTACTAATAGGCTATATTTTTACATTTTAAGTTTCTTTTTTTAACATTAGTAAACTATGAAATAACTTTAATGATCAATATAATAATTAATATTAATATGTTTATTCATTTACAAAGTATGGTTCAGTACTGCTACTGCTTTTTTAAAAATAGTAAAGCTCTGTTTTAGTTTTCATATACCATTTTAAAAACTATCGGTTGATTAATTGGTATCGGCCAGTGTGGTCCAACCTAGCTATCGGTATCGGTAAAATACACTATCGGTCGACCTCTACTCTAGTATAAGTATTAAGTAGGGTTGGGAATCGAAAATTGATTGCGATTCTAGAATCGGATACTTAAGGTCAGGAATCAGATACTTGTTATCAAATTAAAATTTCGATTCCGCCTATCGATTCATCTGTGAGGACCGGACCTAGCAATCTGCCAGAACCTTGCTCGCTAATCTAAGCGCGTTTCAAAGTTTGGCTACATTTGCGATCAGATGCCAAAAAAGCTAAGCATAATATCTGTGATAGCTAAGCATGTTGGAAGAGAGGTGTCACCACCAACATGACAAAGCACTTTAATTTAATAGATCATTAAATATCGCAAACTATTCCTAAATTACAATGATTCGTCTGTTTCATTCCTCAACCTTTGACGTGTGTGATCAATGTTGTGATCACTTGTTGGTTTGTCCGTGCAGCGTATGATCACACCAGTGTGATTTGAACATTTAAATTTGCGTTCGCGCTGCCATTGACCTAAAGAGCAGCTGTCATCTGTCATGAATGAAACAGCTTCAGTCTTTTCAGCCACACAATATCATTATTTCTGTTACAAACATTCAAATCACAGAATTACTGTGAAAAAAGTTTAGTTCAGATGTAAACTGTGTACGATGTGTATGGTAGCGATTAAAATAAAGTAAATCACCTTTTGAAAGTAATTTGACACTTCAAATGAATATTTATCAATTACATTGTTATGCCAGTTGGTGGCGAAAAGGGGCTGTTAAAATGTATTTGTCTTTGAATCATACAAGAGATTTGTTCAAGAACGCTGATTCATCCAGTAATGAAACAAGTACATCTTGAGTGAGTCATTTAATCATTAATTCATAAATAACATGTGATTTTGTTTGGTTGTCTAATGTTTTTTCTTCAGAATCATGAGAGAACCACAACTTCCATTGGGGGGGGGGGGGGTAAAA